>NC_091492.1:42636044-42882524 GCF_947461875.1 Haliaeetus albicilla
CTTGAGCAAAGGGCAGTTTAAAATGATGCAAAGATGTGGGTGGGCTGAGAACAAGTAAATAAACGTGCCCATTTAATTTTTCAGGGAACGTTTTGGGTGCTGGTTCATGCTGTTGGAACTAAGCATGGCTGCAGAGTGTACTGTGCTTAGAGCAAAGCAAACGCAAGCTGCGCAGCAGCGTTCCTGGGAGTGTGTACTCTGGCTGCTCTTGAGAACCGGTGTCCTCAGCACTTCGGTTGCCTGAAAATCAAATCAGTAGAAGTGATGTATGCCTGTTCTGATAGTGTACCCTCTACTTTTTGTCTTGTGCTTCCCACAGTAGAAGGGACCAGTACAGGTTTGACTATCCTGCTCACTCTTGCATGGAAAATGCTGTCTCATCCTGTCTAAACTTGTGGTGTTAACCCTTTAGGTGTCACTTGGTTTTAGCACTAAAAAAGTCCAGCATCAGAGCACACACACACAATGACAGTAAGAATTTGCTAGGCTGCAATGCTGTTTGCCATCTCCACATCTCTGTAAAGTCTCCAAGTGGCGTACTTTATGGATGAAACTTCCTGAACACTAATGACAGCCATGCTGAGACATTTCAGGTGAATCTAACCCCATTGTCCTACCATTTCCTAAAGGGTAAACAGCATGGTTAGACACGTCCGGACGTCCTGACAACCACCTTTGCATGTTCCATGTTGTCTTTGGATTTCCAGTGCAGACGCATACGTCACATATTCATTAATGCGCTGTGAACTATTCCAACGTGTGCTCTTCGAACTGGAGTTTGTACATACGAGTGTCTTAATGTCTGAAAGAAACTATTGAGACATCGTTCAATTCTGGTATATTTGGACTGAATATTCAGGAGACTGAAAAAGAAAGCAAATTTCCCTCCAAGTAATGCCTTGGGTACCATTTTCTGCAGATGCATCCTTTGCTATGAGAGACATTGTAAACATCTATTAGAGTGGGAGCTTTCTTAAATACTTCCCAAAGCAAGGGAATACCAGGAGAGACAGTCAATGGGGTGTCTGGCCACAGAAGCCATTGAGAAATGCTTCACGAGGAGGAGGTGGAGAGAAAAGGTTAACCTGTAGTCTGTCCACTTACATGGCATTTAAAATATTTAACATCTTTACACAGATAAGGAAAATTTCTGCCTGGCAGTTAGCACATGTCCTGCAGAATGAGAGCCAGTACCCTTTAGCCTGTGTCGCTGCAGGCTATCTACAGGTTTTTTTCCTTTAATTTAGTATATGGACATAGAATGACAGCAAAAGGATTTGTGGACTCCCAAAATTCCTTTCTTTGAAATGTTTGAGTCCCTTAATCCTTATTACGGACTCCAGTCGTGCAGCGGTCCCAGGAAGCTGCGCTGTTCATGTTTTTGCTAGTCCCTTAAGAGTATATTTGCTGGAGGAGTAATAATACTAGGCATCTTTTCTTGCACAGCTTTTTTTTTTTTTAAGGCAATAATCTTTATTTTCTTTTCATAAAAAAAAAAAAGAAAACTTAGGAAGTGGTCAAGCAAAAGATCATATCAGGCTTTCAGGTAGGATTTGCCTCAATCCCTGTAGCACTGGTCTGTGGCAGAACTGTTGATGTTACTCTCCAGGCAGAGTGCCAGGTTGTACTTATTCTTCCTACACCTGCCTCTCCTTGAGGAGCCAGAGCTGTGCAAAGAGACTGATAGCGCTTAAAGCTTGTCTCGCTCTCTCCATCTTTGCCTTTCATACTAAATAAAGCCTGGGGTGTTGCCTGGGGCATACATCTTTATGCCCTAAGAGACGTGCGATTTTTATGGTTGAATCTCAATTTATTTTTCCTAGGCATTGCCTTTTTGTAGCAGAGGGATGTCTGCAATTACTTAAAAGCAAGGTGCCTTTTTTTGTCTTTAACAGCCTATTTTGGGGGTAAGATGCCATTGTGGTCAGGGAAATTCAAATCCTGTGCAGATACAGCCTCTCGGCACTCTGCAGGAACGGCAGAGACAGTTCCTCTGCATCGCCTCAGAGCCTCAGCTGAGGTCTGTTTCAGCCTGCCCAGGGACCTTTCTGTCCCAAGCACTCTGCCATCCAGCCTTGCACTGACTCCTGGGCCGCCTGAGGTGAGAGTTACCGCCCAGGTTGGGCTTCCTCCCAGAAGGCTTCTTCCCCGAGACTGTAGGAAAAGGAGTCTTGGAGTTGCCCTGTTGGTTTATTACGGAGAAGAGGGGTTCAGGAGCCTGCGGGCTCCTCAGCAGCTCCCCAGATGCCAGCTGGATTAGGGGATTAATCAGCACCATCAAAGCGGTGGTCATGGTTTGCTCTTTAATCACTGTGGTGTATAAGCATGAATTACAAGAGTAGATAAAGAGCTGCATCTGTTAGGGTTATTGGCTTTCTAACAATGTTGTTTGGGGGCAAAGACATTATTTCAAATGTTCAAGTATGAATGTCCCTTAAGTAGCTAAGTGGGAATTACTCTCTAAAGACAGCCAGCCCCCACTTCTCTTTTTACCTGTGAAATTTAGGGTTATGTATATTTTAAGTTTCTAATGTATTTAGAATTTGAAATTAACCCACCCATAGCTGTCTTGGCTACCACAATAATCTGTTTTACCAGAATAGAGCAGAGAGGTGGTAGCCTCTGTGTCCCCTTCTCCAGACCCTCACTGGTAGACGATAATGCATGCCAAACAGGAGTCGGCTCTCGTTGGGCACGCAGACCCCGTGGGTAGCTTTTAATACTGCTTGCATCAGAGAGAAGCCTTCAAAAACTGCTGCTAGCTGACATGAAGCCTGCTTATTTCAGAATAAATCTCTTTGAATCCAGTATTTTCAGTTGATGTTCTCTGAGGACCAAATCCTGCAAGCTTCCCCTCCGCCTGAAGAATTCCTAGACTTCAATAAGGGTTTTGCTTGCAGGCTTGGATACTTTGAGAGGAAACTGAGCCACGTAACTGGACATCTTAAGCAGGTTATCAAAGTTCTTCTGTTACCTTTTTCTTACAGTAGCTGTTCTGCAGACTCGCCGTTAATCTTACTAACTGGTGGGGGGAGGAGAGAGAAGTGATGTAATGTAAATGCCCCCCTCAAAAACACAGCTCTTGAGGATTTTCAGAGTACCTAAACTAAGTTGTTGAAATGAAAATTTAGACCAGTGGGATGTTAAATCACTGCCTTTTCTTTCTTTGGTACAAACCCTTCCTGCTGAGCGCACTTGCACAAGGGGAAATGCTCCATCTAGAGCTGAAGCATTAAAATTCAGGATTTTTTTTCCTCCCTTTTATTCTATTGACTGCAGAGCCAGGTGTCAGCAAACCTGCTTGCTCGCTTGATTGGAGAGGTTAGTGCTGCCAGTAACAGTACCGAGAGAGGGGGCCCCGATGTGGGAGGACCACCCCGTGGCTCCGAGTCTGATGAGAACAGCCCAGGGCAAGGCTGTGGCTTCAGCAGCACTTACTGCAGGCTGTACTTATGCAAACAGCAGGCTTTTTTAGTATGTGGTCAGGCTTCGGCCAGTTAAAATAAGGATTCATTTAACTTCTGGTGTCGTTGCTCTGTGGAAATGCTGTGGTAGCTCACATTGAAGCATTTGGACTGTTTAAATTTGTCCGAGGCTCTAAAAATCATGCTCATTTTATCCTGTTCAACATCATCCCATTCACCCTTCTCGGCAACGCTCAGAACAGGGCTTTGCTTTTCAGAGAACCTCTCAGCAAAAAGGAATAATGACCATGAAAACTGATTTGCTAGTGATTCGTGCAAGTTACTTCCCAGTGCGAGACCAGCTTGCTCTCTTGCTTTGATGTTTCCAGGTTGGCAGCCCTGCGATGTGGAAGCCAGCCTGTGGTGGTCAGCAGGAGGGTGGTAGCGTGACAAGTGTGGGGGGCCCAGGGCAGGAGGAATGAGGCTTGTGGGAGTGGGCAGGGGCTTTTAGGCTAGCTGTTTGCAGGTGACAAGAGTGGACAGGCTTGTGTCCCCTTGGAGCCCCTTCATCAGGATCCTGAGCCTAACCAGAAAGCTCAAGAGCAATGCTCGGGACAGAAAGCTGAAGATTTTTTTTTTTTTTTTTTTTTTTTTAACTAAATGTGCTGTGCAAACTTCCTCCTCTCACTTCTGTTCCTCTTTACTCACTGATTCAGAGGGCCAGTGGGAAGGGTCCTGATTTTGTAGCAGGGACAGCAAGATGTGGAAGTACCACAGTGCTTTGTGAGGGCACACGATATTCTGCTGGAAGTACATTTGTTTTGCAAATTAGGGAATTGAAATAAAAAGCTACAGCACAATTTGCCTAAAATGCTGTATAATTAGAAGGAAGAGTATGTCACAAGTGTCCTATGTTTATTAAAAATAAGAAGTGATGGAGAAGCTGTTATCTTAACTGATGCAGTTAAGATCACATCAGTAAGACTGAGACCAGTTGGCTGCTCTGTGTCAATCGATGTTTTATATTTTTAGTAAGTCAGCTTTTGCTAACAAAATTTTTAATTGATGTTTTTTCATGTAAGTCTCCCATTTCGTAATTTGAAAACCTGCTCACAAGGTTCCTAACTATAAAAAGCCACTGTGTTAGTACTGGGTTTACAGTTCACCTTTGTGACAAGCCAAACGGTTGGCTAAATTATACAGCGGTGGCTGCTGGAAAGACTAAATTAAATGGAACTGGTTTGGGATCTTGGATATTCTTGTAAAATTGTTCAGAAATAAATGTCTGAGCTCTGAGTTTTCTACCTGAAACAAACTGAAATTCTAAGAAAAGCGAAGGTACATAAAACATCAGGAGCTACCTTATGTGTCTTTTTTGACCTTTCTCTTAAGTTAAAGCAAATGTAAAGTGCTTTTCTTTTGTTTCCAGAATTACTGATTTAAAATAAGGCTTCATAAATGGCTCAAAAAGACTCCTCAAGTCAGCCTGGTGCCATTTTGTGCTTTTATTTTTCAAAAAAGCTGAAAGGATGGGACCGTACTTCTTAAATTGATTGGATTTCTTTTACTTTGACTGAACAGGAGCTTTGTTTAGTCTTCCTGTGTTCAGAAGATGCTGCATGCCTCAGCTTGCCCTGTGTGCGCTTTATTACATTAGCCATGAGCTTTGGTAGCTGTAAACAAACAGCCTTTGGATGCTGATTGAAGGGTGGCTTCCAGAAAGCTCCTCGGAGTGTGGTTTTTGGATGGTGAGGGTAGAACTGGGGCTGTAGGCTGAGGCTTCCCAGGGCAGGGGGTTTCTCCGAGGAAGGCAAAGGGGCAGCATGGGTTAGTTCATCATTTTCAGGTTATCTGTGATATTTCTGCAGTGGTAAAATCAGTGCTGTACCCGAGGTCTGATAAACCATCAACAGAAGCGCGATAGTCTGAAACATGGCAAGCGAAGGTCGCCAAACTAATCTGATGAGGCTGTCGTCTGTTCTAGGTTATACCACCCCGACTGCCCCCCCAGCGTACAGTCAGCCCGTCCAGGGGTATGGCACAGCCGCCTACGATACTAGCACCGCTACGGTTACCACCACCCAGGCTTCCTACGCAGCACCGTCCGCTTACGGCACCCAGCCTGCCTACCCAGCCTACGGGCAGCAGCCAGCAGCATCTGCTCCCACAAGGTAACATCTGGTTCCTCTTTTCCTCCTAAGGCTGCGTTTGCCCTGCTGTCGGGGAGAGCCCCAGCACACCACCAGCTGAACTGTGGCCCCCTGGTTTTGCTCACACTTTTTCTCTGCCCATTGCGCTTGAGCTTTGCTCTTGCTGCATCCGATCCCATTGCGTTTCAGGGCCGGGGGAAGCTGCGTAGGTAGGTTCTGCTCTGGCACAGTGAGTCAGCACTGTTACTGGGAGATGAGGAGAGCAACCAAGCATCAAAAATGGGCTCTTGACTCACGATGCAGAAAGAAAACGGACCAGTCTGATCTGATCTTGAGTCACGGGGTCAGGCGGGATACTGTTACGTACTGTGACTTCTTGAGTGGATGCACGTGCTGTAGACAATTTCCTTTTTAAATCTCTTATGTCTGGGCACTGCCAATAGTATATTTAGTTTAATTGTTTGCTCAGGGTATGAAAGATTTAGAATACATCATGGAAACTTGTTTAGTAGTGAGTAAAAACTGCTTTATTCATTCACCTGATGTTTGTAGCCACTGCTCCATTAAGGAAAGGCGGAGCTTGGCACACCTCTGTATCTGTCAGATTACACTTTTAAGGATGAATCCTGACATCATTTAAAATAATTTTTCCCAGCTTGTACAACAAAAGTAGCTTAATTCTTTTTACTCTGCTCTGATAAACACTTAGAGATTATAAACAGTATGGGACAAATATAAAAGAAGGGAGCACGCGAATCACGTGCAAAGGGTTCTCTTTATTTTCAGGCCTTGAGAGTTAATACTAAACATAGAATCACAGTATAGTTTGGATTGGAAGGGACCTTTAAAGGTCATCTAGTCCAACCCCCAACATCCTTTCCCTTTCATCAGATAACATATATGGGGCAATATCTGCTTGCACTGGATTCTGAACCAAACAATGGTGCATTTAACTGACAACGTGTCTGGCTGCTTTTGAGTTCATCGTTTCCAAGCGTTGTGCAAAACCAGCTCGAGCGGAGGGGTAGTGCTGCTGACCGCTTTCCTGGCCATGTCACATCCTTGACTCCGTTCTAGAGCCAAAGTCTAAATCCCTGGCCTTCAGTTTTGTAACGCAGCTGGTGAACAGAAACTGTAGTGCTCTGCGCTCTCTGTTCAGGGTGCTGCCTGGGCCTTTCCTGATGGCAGGGCAGTGTGCAAATACCCAGTCAGCAAGTGCTAAAATGTTTAGTGTTTAATGAGCATATATTAGCTGCTGCTAGAGTGACTGACACGGATGCGGTGCCAGCTTGTAATGCTACCCAAAGAAATAAATAGGTAGTGCTGTTCAGTCCTGGGGGGGGGGGAATCTGAGCGCCTTCGCTGCTACCAGAGGTGGGGGTTTGCACCAATGTTACCTTCTTGTTCAATGTTGCTCTGTAGACCCCAGGATGGCAGCAAACCAGCAGAGACCAGCCAGCCGCAATCGAGTACAACAGGCTACAGCCAGCCCAGCTTAGGGTATGGACAGAGCAACTACAGCTATCCTCAGGTGCCTGCCAGCTACCCTATGCAGCCGGTCACTGCGCCTCCCTCCTATCCTCCTACCAGGTAACTCTCCCAGCAGGGTAAGCCTCATGCAGCTTCCCTGAGAACTTTCAGGTTAGCTTGGGCAAAAGGGTTTTTCTCAAGGGATTTTAAACAGATGTAAAAGAAAGTTTGGTGCCCTGGGAGGAGGGAGGTGTGGTTCTTGTTGGTGTACTTCCTGTCGTAGGGAAGATGAGGCTATGACTGAGTGCATGAGTGTCTCTGCGTACGCACCTGCAGTAGCAAGATGTAAGGATGACAGATGTTTTTAAGAAATTTCCTAGATATAGTGACCTTTTGCTGTGTCCTTATTTGTGGCTTTGAGGAGGGGCTCACCTCTTCCCCTCAGGTGTCTTTAATATGCTGATGCTGGCTTCTAAAGTGTATGTTATGAAATTCTCAAAGCCTGCGATGTGCGAGGGGAGGCTGTTTTATTATCCATCATCTGAAAATATTTCAGTGCTGAGGCAGAAAGGGAGACTGTTTACCTGCATTGCCACTGATTTTTGCCCTGGCACTTCTACCAATAAATTGTGACCGGTTGCATGGATTTTGCTTTTAGCAGTCTACCAGGTTTGTTTTGTCTCCTGCCACCAGACTAGCCTCCATAGGGTGACTTCACCTTTTTAAATGGTTTACAACAGTACATATGGCTCATAATTGCATTACCTTCTAGTGTGAGCCAATTCTGCAGCCTAATGCACATTGCCAGTGAATTGACTCATCTTTCCATCTTTACAATGCTTTTGTCTTCCAGCTATTCCTCCACACAGCCAAGCAGTTACGATCAGAGCACTTACTCCCAGCAGAGCACCTACGGGCAGCAGAGCACCTACGGACAACAGACTAGCTATGGCCAACAAAGCAGCTACGGGCAGCAGCCGCCGCCAACTAGTTACCCACCCCAGACAGGATCCTACAGCCAGGCTCCAAGCCAGTACAGCCAGCAGAGCAGCAGTTACGGCCAACAGAGTGAGTGTGCTAAGCAGAGCCACGTGGTTGTGGAGCAAAGGGTCAGTCTCCCTTGCCTTTGCAGGGTAGGCTGTCTCTGAAGCAGGCTTGGTGTTACTTTGGGTCTAAAGCTTGCAGCTGTGTTGAAGGGAGAGCATACTGTAGCTGGGTTTTGCCCTTTCTCACTGAAAAACGGTTTGCCTGGTACTGTGGCACATGGCAATACTCCCCTCGGCGTAGCAAAGGTGACCGGGTTGTTGAAAAACACAGAAGCACAAAATACTGTTTTGGCTGGAGTGGGCAAGACTTGGTGTAAACAATTCTGTTCAGCCAGGTGGCAGCTCTGCAGAGGTCAGCCTGGTAGGGCCTAGCATAAAACTTGATTCTGCAAACGGAAGGCGGCACATCTCTCCTTAAATTAACGCTATTGCTGTAAGTGCTGTAGCAACAGCATGATTGTCAGGATTATGTTCTGGTGCTGAAGGCAGGTAAAAGGGCTTAGAAAGGGGGCAGGCAGCTTTGACCACTCTTGCCTGCAGCTCCCTAACGTGTTTGTTACAAACTTCCTCAGGCTCATTCCGTCAGGACCATCCTAGCAGCATGAACGTATACGGACAGGAATCCGGAGGCTTTTCAGGCCCGGGAGAGAACCGGAATATGAGCGGCCCTGATAACCGGGGCAGGGGAAGAGGGGGATATGATCGCGGAGGCATGAGCAGAGGTGGGCGGGGAGGAGGACGCGGTGGAATGGGGTAAGAGCAAATCTTTTCTCCTTTTATCTAATTCTGGTTTACCCATAGGATTTGAAATGGAAAGAAGGGACTGAAAGGTTGACATTCCCAACAGTACTTCCATGGGGAACATCTCTGTAGCAGCATTGCTTCTAATCCATGGAAATATTATCCTAGGGGAAATTAGGAGCAGGATCTATTATTTTTTTTTTTTTTGTCCTGCAGCTGGTTGGGCCCCGGGGGGGAATTAGGGGTATTGCTAAACCTGGAACTTTCAGCTCCCTTCGTGGTCGCACAGAGGTGAAATCCTCTGTGGCTTTAACAGTAACTCTGGATTGAACACACACAAACCTTCCGCCAGGTCCAGGAGTCACTCCCTGTGCCTCAGTAGTGGGGATCTTGACAGTTCAGGTATGTACAAGGCAGAAGGCTCGTGTCAGCCCCGTGTTACGCCGTCAGCCTCTTCACCTTAGCAGCAGCACACTGAGCTACCCCTGTAAGTGTATGGCTGGGGCAGATTGCTGCTGTCGAAGCCATGACTCTGAGTGGCCAGAACACTTAGAGCTTGGTTGGAGCGTGAAGAAAGACCCCGAGAACATAAAGAGATCTGGCTTGGCACCCACGACTGCTCCCCATTGGAGCTTTCAGGTGGTCTAAATCAGTTTCGCCATTTTAACTGATGGCAAAATCTGGTTTGGTAAACCTATGCCTTCAGGTCAGCAGTGTGTCTCCCTGTCTGTGATGTTTATTTTGATAGAGGCGAGGAAGGAGGACTAATCCCAAAGGCTCCTAAGAGAAGGAAGATGTAGCTTTGTGTGTGTTCCATCCCCTCACACCGTTGTTCAGAGCTATGCAGAGTGTCCCTAGGTGCACACTGGAGATGTGGCGTGGGATGCGCAGTGCTAGCCCTGGTACTTGGCGGGGCAGCCAGAATTGCAGCTTCTCCTCGATAGGCAACTTCTTAAGGTGTTTTACAGCCTGGTGGCAACCGGAGTTTGGCAATCGATAGTCCCATTCTGCATAGCTCTGTCGAAATGAATGGAAGTGGCATGAAATCTTTATCGGAGAAATACAACTACCAGTGTATGGTAATAGAAGAAAAAAGACTGGCTTGTGTTGGAACACATCTGGCTTGAATTGGCTCGAGTGGAACAGAGTTCCATGGTTCTGCATAAAGATTTCACCCATGATGTATTTATCTCTAATGGTTTAAAGTAGATGTAGACACTTGAAATGTCTATCATCACATCTTAAAATTTCTAGCCCCTTCAAAGCTTCTTATGCAAAAGATTTGTCATCTGTGTCTGATTTCACACCCTAATCTGAGCTTAAATTGCATACGTAGTGATTTCTACCTGACTAGACCATTACAAAGGGTCCCCTGCTTTATGGACGTAGACTTTCTGCTGTCCATAGAAAAGGTGGCCTTCCTATGAACGCCAAGGGGCAGGTAGGGGAACTCGGCCCTTCTTAGCATGCTGTGGTGATGGATTTCAGTGTCTCCAGCAGGTAAGGAGCTCGATGTTATTAACGTGCCCTTTTTCATTGACTCAATTATTTTATATTTTCATTGGCTGTTAAACATGGAAACTTTTTAACATGCTTTGTCGCATTTATATGCTACAGGTTACAAAGTGAGAGCCTTGTATACACTTCAATACTTAAAAAGTACCCGTACTCAGTACTCAGCCGGCAGCATAATGAAAAGTGGGACTAGACACGGTGTCCATATGGAGAGGAAAAATATACATAGAATATTTTTAACCAAATGTATTCATTGTATAAATGGAATCCTTCTGTAACTTTGGTAACTGCCTACTTGTTGTTTGGTAATAAAACCAGAGGAGGTATACTACTTTAGAATTGTGTAACGTTAAAAAGTGTAAACGTATATGTTTAAAAAGAGAGACATTACGTAAATGGTGTGTACTTTAACAAAAGGAGGCAAAGCTGCATGCAACAGCTTGAAACTGTGTATTGACGACGTTTTTTTTTCCAGTATTAGAGGTGCAATACTTGCTAGAAAATAAGCGGTGCTCTCCCTCCTCTGCTCATCTCCTTCCAAACAGCTTTTTGGCTCTCCAAAAAGAGCAAGAAACATCAAAATCCTTTTCAGGTGGCATTTTCCTAATTAACCAGCACTTAAAAGCAGTCTTAGCTGAACGCTTCAGCCAAAGCTTTCGATGAAAGCTGCGGCCGTCAGTTTGCATTGGCGCGTGCTGAAATCTGCCGTTCTGGTCTGTGTCCACAAAGCTGCACCCCAGGCCTTCGAGCCCCCGCTGTATTCTGTAAGTTCTCCCTCCACAGAGACTTGTTAAATTCAGTAGTGACCTGAATGTATGGCTTTATACCGAGGTTTTTAGCGGAAATGTCATCTGAACTGTGTTGTAGGTATCGCGTATGGTTGTCTCCTACCTTTTTAACTGTTAATGTCAGGGACCCGCGGGCTCGTTTCGCTCTCGTGCTGCGAGAGGCTGAGGGTGCACCTTTATGTACACACGGAGGGGAGGGAGTTGACCAGTGAACGACCCCACGATTTCTCTGAAGCAAAAGCCCAATTTGTAACGCTTGAAAACATTTTTTGCCAAGTATTGCACTGATAATACCCATACAAGTAATGCAAGGGTACCGACAGCAAAGTGGTGTCTAAAACCAGACAAGCAAGGTTGCGTATATGTAAAGGAAATTTGAGCGAGCTGCCCTGAAGAAAGGCATAGTGCCGAGATGAGAGAGAGAGAGACAGATGCATTGTTTGGAGATGTTTAGCCAGTGCCCTTCTTCCCAGTGAGCCGCAGAGGCTCAGAGCGGTACTGGCTTTGTAAAGGGAAAGGCCTTCATTTCTTCGTTTATCCCCCCAGCAGCGCTGGAGAGCGAGGTGGCTTCAATAAGCCTGGTGGTAAGTTTTTGAGCATTACAATGGATAGTGTTAAAAAAAAAAAAATTGCAGTCAGTTTTTAGAACAAAGTGTAATTTTTATTAGTTTAAGTGGTTAAAATGACATATGCATCAAGACTGTAATGGGTACTGCCGGCAATGCCTAGGGGTATGTGGTTACAGGACACAGGGTAACTTGGAAGAATTGAGCAACCACTTCTGTAATTTGGGGAAAATAAATGGTTTGGATTTAATAAATTTTTTGTAAAGTAACTTTTTATTAATGAACGTAAAACTGATTGGCCTGGTAGAGCATTTAAAAAAAAAAAAAGTGTAATAGTGGTTAATGGTTTGAAAGGCTGCTAAAAATAGCAAACCGATCACCAAGTAAAGGTGCATTGCTGATGTTTTTGCAATGCAGGTCAATTTGAGTTTAACCAGCACCATCGAATGGTGGTTATAAGTAGATAGTATTGTGTGTGTTGGTTCTTCAGCCTGCAAGGCGTGCACTAACACAGCTTCTTATGATTCTTTCCCGACTGGCAGGACACATGGAAGAAGGACCAGACCTTGATTTAGGTAATTGCCAATGACTGCTTGGACTCTCTCCTGAGCTCCTGAAATGGAGACTTCTGCGCTCGTTCTCTGCTCTGGACGAGGGCTGCGGCCGCGGGAGGCATAGCCCCACGGCGTGCCCTTCTGTAGGAGCGCGAGGATGCTCTGCCATTTGCAGTCTCTTTCTGGCCATTTCATTTATTTCTTGATTCCCCGTTCATTCGAACAGTTGGACTGGTGGAAAACCGCCTGCCTTTGTGAGATGCTTACCCTTCTCTGTGGGGAACTAGGGGGGCTTTTGGGGGAGCTGCTCTGCGGCCGTTCAGTTCAGCAGAAAGCCCTTTTCAGGCAGCTTTAGCCCGGAGCTCGTATGCGCTGGTCCAGCAGCCTCCTCTTTTGCCACCCCTGGTCTGTCGCCGTGCAGCTCTTTCCTTCCTGTTGCACAGGCGTGTCTGGAAGTTATGCGTCAGCCTTCCAGAATCGGCATGTTGCTGCGGAAAGGGGGGGTTAGCACGGGGCGGGGGGGGGGGGGGGGGGATGTCCATGTGGGAGCCCAAAGGACACGATGGTCTTCCTCGCATCCCATCTGGGATGTGTCCCGTTACAACCGAGCGGTTTAACGATGCGGTTCTCCTCGCGCTGGGTGGGTGTGGGTGTCTATCTGTCTGCAGCGGGAGAAGCAGCCAGGCAGCCAGCGGGAGGCAGGCCAGCTCGGCATCTGGGCTCGGCAGCCGGCGCTCGGCAGTGGGGCGCAGCGCGGTCCTGCCGGCCTGCGGCGAGGAGGTGGTGTGGAGCCGCCGCTCGCAGCGCCTGGGTTTTCGTGTCACTTCATAAATACGCTCATTGAGAGCAAAGCCGCAGCTGGCAGAGGGGATGACGTGATGAAAAGTACTCCGTTCTGTTGTATCGCTGCCTTTCCTCTCCCTGCAATGACACTGTGAATTATCTCCTAGGCCCACCTATGGACCCAGATGAGGACTCGGACAACAGCTCAGTTTACGTGCAAGGACTCAATGATAATGTGACCCTGGAGGATCTGGCAGACTTCTTCAAACAGTGTGGTGTTGTCAAGGTGAGGAGGAACACAGGTCGGCCTCCAGCTGGTAGGGCATGCAGGAAAGGGATTGCCTGCCTCCCCCCTGCCTGCACATTGCTCATCTCCCTTTAGCCCTTCATTTCCAGGAGCTGTCAGGTCTCTGGCTGGTTGGGCAGTAGGATAGCCACAGCCTGGCGTTGGCCTGACCTGTAGCTCAGGCTTTCCCAAAGAACCTTTGCAGGGTTTGTCCCTCAACAGCGGAATTAGGGTCTTGGAAGCACCAGCACTTACAGCCGCGGAGGAAGTGTGCCTCTGTGGATCTGCCGCTGGTGGGACAGCGTGAGGGGTCAGGGTGGCGGGGAGAGCGGAGGAGGATGTGGGGAGGCCTGTCGGGCCAGGCAGCGCTGTTCTGGACCGGTTCCTTCATTTGCTGGGTTGTTTGGGCAGTAGCTGCCGCCCATGGTAAGCCAGAGGGGCCCTTTCTTCTGCCACGGAGTTGCCAAAATGAGGCTCAGTTGTCTCAAGTCAAAAGCAGAACAGAGGAGAGTGAGTCCCCGCTCAGCTTATGGGGAGATGTGACTTGAGGTAACATTTTGCTGTCCTGCTAGATGAACAAGAGGACCGGGCAGCCTATGATAAACCTCTACATCGACAAAGAAACAGGCAAGCCGAAAGGAGATGCCACGGTATCTTACGATGACCCATCTACCGCCAAAACAGCTGTCGAATGGTTTGATGGTGAGTATGCGGGGTGTGTTTTGGGATGGAACGGCTTTATTCTAGGTTTCAAAACTAAATTCTTGTCTGACCAAAGTCAGTATATCTGTATGTGGAGGATCGTAGCCAGAGGATCTGGGTGGTCAGGCTTTTGCCTAACAAGTTCCTGGGTTTAACTGGAACAGATAAACGTGGTGCTTGGGCTGTGGTTGTCCTTGGTTGCCCAGGCTTCTGTCACCTGCTGTCTCCTGTAGCTAGAGTTTCTCTCAGTCCCATGGGTGAAATTTTGCCCTCCTGCTGTCTTTGACACTTAAGGAAAATTTTCCATGTGATGACCGACTGGGTGCGGTTGTGTGTGACACCAGGATCCGGCGAGTGCTGGACACTCACAGCGCGAAGTGATGCTCTTGCCTTTGCATTCCTCCCAGGGAAGGATTTCCAGGGGAGCAAGCTCAAAGTCACCCTCGCGCGGAAGAAGGGCCCGATGAACAGCATGCGGGGCGGGATGCCCCCACGTGAGCAGCGGGGAATGCCTCCCCCGCTCCGCGGAGGTAACGTCCAGCCCCCCGTGAAGGGCAGCCGAGCTGCGCCCTGTCCTCCAGCTGTGCCCAGCACCTCCTGGGATTAATGGAACCTTCCTTGCAGGCCCGGGAGGGCCCGGCGGCCCGGGGGGGCCCGGCGGCCCCAGTGGCCCCATGGGCCGGATGGGAGGCAGAGGTGGAGACAGAGGTGGCTTCTCCTCGAGAGGACCACGGGGATCCAGGGGAAACCCTTCCGGCGGGAGCGTCCAGCACCGGGCCGGCGACTGGCAGTGCCCCAATCCGTAGGTATCCGTATCCCGTGCTGCCCGCGCCTTCGCAGCAGCTCTGCGTGAGGCTGGCACCTCCCTAGTCACATGCATGTTGGTGACAACGGCCATCTCTTATCTCAGAGCCCCGAAGCGGGGCCCTTTTGTCTGAGGTGCTGGCTGGGACAAATCGGCCTTTCCCAAAATGACTTGCTGGGCCTTCTGAGAAAGTTCCTTTCTCCTGTCCAGAGCAGGGAGGGAGGGCTGGTGTTGCTGCCTGGGTGGCTGCGGCCAAATGAGCAGCCTGGCCGACTTGCTGCAGGTACCGTTGACCAGCTTTTGCATCTGCTCTCCTGTGAACGGCCACGCAGCGCTTCCGAGTGTTACTGAGCCAGGAACGGCTTCCCTCCCAGTCTTTGCTAACTGGTGTTTTTGCCCAGGGGATGCGGAAACCAGAACTTCGCCTGGAGAACAGAGTGTAACCAGTGCAAGGCTCCCAAACCAGAAGGGTTTCTTCCACCCCCTTTCCCCCCTCCAGGTATGTGCGTGGAAGAGTTCACGGTGGGGCTGGAGCCCCCCAGGTTTCCAGCGAGCTGCCCTAAGCCCACGTTGGGGCTCCTCGGGGGGGCGGCTCTTTCCAGCCCCAAGAGCTACTGGGGCTTTGTCCCTCCTTGAGCCGCAAAATGCAGGCCCGGCCCTCCGTCTCTCCCAAGCTTCCTAGCTCTTCTTGAACTGCCGAGGCTCTTCCTCGGGGCCGTCTTCAGCACTTCTGTTCCCCAAAGCACCGCTTTCACCTTGTTAGGCAGCGCCCTCTTAACAGCCCTGTCTCCTGGCTCTGTGCTGGGTGAGGCATGCCTGCCACCCTCCCCTGCAGCCTTGGTTGCCCTCGGGGTGCCCAACCGCTCCTGGACCTTCTCCCGGCGCTGGATGTGCTGGGTTCATCGGGGCAGGGTTTGACGGGCCAGAGGAGCGTCTGGAGCGGGCCGGCTCTCCCTTCGGAGCGCTCTGAGCCTCTTCTCCTCTCTCCCAGGCGGAGACCGCGGCAGAGGCGGCCCCGGGGGGATGAGAGGCGGCCGAGGAGGTGGCCTCATGGACCGCGGGGGACCCGGCGGCATGTTCAGAGGTGGCCGCGGTGGTGGAGACAGAGGTGGATTCAGAGGAGGACGGGGTATGGATCGAGGTGGCTACGGAGGAGGTGGCCGGCGAGGAGGAGGAGGACCCGGGGGCCCCCCGGGACCCCTGATGGACCAGATGGGAGGCGGGGGCAGAGGTGGACGGCGTGGAGGACCGGGAAAGATGGACAAGTATGTACTGGGGGGACGGAGAGTGGCTGGGCGGGGGGGAGCTGAGCCTCTACTGGGGAAGGGGCAAACCCCAAAGCTCCGTCACTGGGGAAAGGGGAGGGGGTGGCACCGGGGCCCTGCTCCTTCCCCCCCCCAGCACCCAGGTTCGGTTTGGGTGGTGGGACGAGGACCCTTCCCCAGCCCGGGGGCGGGACGACGGACAGACACCCTGGGGCCCCGCGACTGACCCGGCCTCTCCCTCCCCTCGCAGGGGCGAGCACCGCCAGGAGCGCAGAGACCGGCCCTACTAGAGACGGAGCCCGCAGAGCTGCATTTACTACCAGATTTATTTTTTAAACCAGAAAAATGTTTTAAATTTATAATTCCATATTTATAATGTTGGCCACAACATTATGATTATTCCTTGTCTGTACTTTAGTATTTTTCACCGTTTGTGGAGAAACATTAAAACCAAGTTCAACGGTAGCGTGCCGAGTTATCTTTTTTTCCCCCCCCTTCTTTTAAAAACGGTTGTTTAAGGAAAAAATTACCCTGCGTGCTCCCCCCCCCCTTGTCGTGAGCATGCTGTGCGCAAACCCCGGGGGTGGCGATGGACTGTAATGATGTTAACGGTTGTGATGGTTTTTTAAAAATAAAATTCCCGATGTTTATAACCGCACCACTTCTGGCCTCTCTTGAGAGCATCCCGGGGGGGGGGGGGGACGACGACACAGGACGGACATGGATGGGTCCCTCTGTCCTGCACCTTCGGGGTGGAAGTGCCCCCACCCACAGCTGCAAGACCCCTCAATGCCCCCCCCCCCCCCCCCAGGCTGGAGCAGGGCTGGCTGCGCCCCCATACCCGTGGGGGGAGCCAGTCCCCCCCACACCCACTCGGGGTGCAGTCATGCCACTGCAGGCGAGCAGCTGTGCTGCCCCGTGCCTCAGTTTCCCCACCTCCCTCCTCTGCTGGGTCTGCGCTCCTGGGAGTGGGGGCCCGATCCTGCCCCCCCCCCAGGCTGGGTGCTTGGGGGGGGGTGGGAGTGTGCCCCCCCCCGCCCCCCGTGTCACATCACACCCGGGCTGTGGGAGGCAGGGTGTCTGTCGCGGTGTGTCGCTATGTCGCCGTATGCCCCCCCCGCGCCGTGTCCGTGTCCCGCGTGTCGGCCCGCCCCCGCCCGCCGTTCCCGTCCCGGCCCTTTCTGGGCCGCCTCCAACTTCCCGGCCGGGGCGCGGCGGCGGCGGCGGGCGCTCTCCGCTCCCGATCCCGGTCCCGGTCCCGGTCCCGGTCCCCTCCGCTCCCGGCGGCGGATGGCGGCGGGGGCTGCGCGGAGCCGGGCGGCGGCGGCGGCGGCGGCGGCGGGGCCCCCCCGGCGCTCAGAGCCGCGGCCCGGCCCGGAGCGGGGAGCGGGCGGGCGGCGCGGCCCGGCCCGGCGGTAGCGGAGCGCGGAGCCGGCGGTGAGTGCGGGGGGGAATCGGGGGGGGATAATGGGGGGGTAAGAGGGGAGCGGCTGGCCCTGTGCCCCCCCCCCGCGCGTCCCCACCCGCGTCCCGTTTCCCTCCCCCCCCCCCGCACAAGTCGGCATCTGCCTCGCAGGTGCTGACTGTCGCCCAATCGGCCCCCCCCAGACAGACAGACAGACCGACCACCCCGGGGAAGGGCCCCCCGGGCAGGAGAACCCCCCCCCCCCCTCCGGCAGAGAGGACCCCCCCCTCCAGCAGAGACCCCACCCGAGGGAAGGACACCCCCCCCCAGGACAGAGCAGCCCCCCCCGCGGCAGCAGGGACACCCCCAGGGAAAGGGACACCCCCCCCCCCAGGGTGTGGGGCTGGGGACAGGAGTGGGGGGGACACTAGGGCTCCCCCCCAGCATGGTGTGGGGGGGTTCACCAGTTCAGCCCCACGGCTGAGCACTGGGGCCCAACACCCCCCCCCAGGGCAGGCACTGGGGTTGGTAGTGGGGGGGGCTCTCCCTGCCCCTGGTGTGGGGCACCCCTGCTGGCACCGCAGTCCCTTGGGGGGGTCACCTGTTCATGACCCCACGGTGGTGACACCCACCATGACTGGGCAGCTTTTTGGCGGGGGGGACGACGACAGTCCTCTCTGCCGCAGGCCTGGGGCTTGGGGGGGCATTGGTGACAAGTGACTCATTAACCCGGGGGGGGGGGTGGCAGAGAGGACAGGGTGCGGGTGGGGGGCATGGGGGTGTGTGTCCAGTGCTGCGGGTCCTGGGGGGGGGGGGGGGTGCCCCTCCTGCCCACGGGCAAGGGGTGGGTGGGGGAAACTGAGGCACAGAGGGGCCACCAGGGCGGGGAGGGGGAACACACAGCAGGTGGCCAAATTCTGCCTGGGGAGGAGCTGCTGGGGGGGGGGGGGGGGGGGGGGCGGGGTGTTGCCTGCCCACGTCTGCCTGTAACAGTGCCCTTTAACCCCCCCAACCCCGCCCCTGGCAGGCAGCTCGCCATGGCCGACCCGAGCCACATCCAGTCGGCCGCTTCCAAGAGCATCCGTCCCTTCCGCTCCAGCGAGGAGTACCTGGAGGCCATGAAGGAGGACCTGGCCGAGTGGTTCAACACCCTCTATGACCTGGACATCCAGGTGGACACCTTCCTGGAGAGCCTGGAGACGGGTTGTCACCTCTGCCGACACGCCAACAATGTCAACCGCATCGCCCTGGACTTCCAGCAGCGGCACCCCGAGGTGGCTGCCCATATGCGTGTCCCCCAGAACGAGGTCATCTTCCAAGCCAAGAACGTGGTGCCGGGTTCCTTCATTGCCCGGGATAACGTCTCCAACTTCATCCAGTGGTGCCGGCAGGACCTCGGCATCCAGGACGTCCTCATGTTCGAGACCAATGACTTGGTGCTGAAGAAGAACGAGAAGAACTTTGTCCTCTGCTTGTTGGAGGTGGCCAGGAGGGGCTCCAAGTTTGGCATGCTGGCCCCCATGCTGATCCAAATGGAGGAGGAGATCGAGGAGGAGATGAGGGACCAAATGGCCTACGGCGTGCTGGGCACGCGCCAGGAGAGCCGGGACCCCCAGGCGCCCGCCTACCCCAGCAGGGCCCGGCCCATCGCCCTCTGCGACCTGAAGAACCTGGACGAGCTGGTGAGACACGTGCCCCTGGGAGCCCTGGGCTTGGGTGAGGGCCTTTATGGCTGCTCTATGGTCCCTGGGAGGTCCCCTCTGTCTGCCCAACAGGCTGCTCTATGGTCCACGGGAGGTCCTCTCTGTCTGCCCGATGGGCTGCTCTGTGGTCCATAGGAGGTCCTCTCTGTCCACCCAACCAGGCCCACTGCAGCCCATGGGATGTCCTTCTCTACGCACCCAACCAGGCTCTCGGTGGCCCATGGGAGGTCCTCTCCAGCCACCCAACCAGGCTCTCCGTGGTCGATGGGAGGTCCTCGGCCGCCCAGCCACCCCCCCGCCCCCGTGCCCTGTGGGGCCTCCTGATGTCAGGACAGGGTTATTTTGGTGGCCGTGGCCATAATCACAGGGAGGACACGGGTGTCACCTCCACCCCTGCCACTTCCTCCCTGCAGCGGGGGGGGCGGGCACACAGTGGTCCCCACCCCAGGAACCTGCTCCTGCCCGGATCTGTCCCTCCTCCTCCCAGCACCTTGGGGCTGGTGTCCCCAGGGACAGACAGACAGATGTGGGGACATCCTGGCTGCTCACAGCCACGATTCAGGGTGTTGAGAAGCAGGGCGGGGGGGTCCCGTCCGCAAGCTGGGGTGTAGGGACCCCCCGCCCCGGGGCCAGGAGGCTCAGGAGGGATTAAAGCCGGGCTGGGTGCAGGATCCGGCCCGCGCGCGAGGCAGCAGATTAATACAGGGACGGGGGGGACATGGGGAGGGGATGGGGGGGGACAGGGGGGGTCTGCCCTCCCCTCACTCCCTAAGCTCAAAGCTGTTTTTTAATTGAAACCCCAATTCCTCATTAAGTAAGTAAGTCCCACAGCAGCCATACTCTGGGGGGGGGGGGGGAGCATCCTGCACCCCCTCTCCACCCAGTGCTGCTGCAAAGGGTGTCCCCCCCCACCTCCTGCTATTGCCCCCCCCTCAAGCCCCCCCAGCCCCCCTGGCTGGGCACTGCCAACCCCGGCTGCATTTTTCCGGGCTGCGTAATTCCTCGCCATCGGCTTTTATGGGCAGCACTGGAGCTGGGGAGGAGCCTGATGGTGCCGGATCTGGCCCGTCCCCCCCCACTCCCCGGATGGCAGCAGGGTCAGGACCCCCCCCCACCTCACTGCAGCCCCCCCCATCCTCCCGTGCCTCAGTTTCCCCAGTTGGGGCTGACCTTGCCACTCGGCTGCTGCCCCGGATGGGAACCGGAGCGGCCGGATCCTGACCTGGCTGGACCCCTGCGATGGGCAGAAAGGCAGAACTGAAAAAAAAAAAAAAACAAACAAAAGAGGAATTATAAAAAAAAACCCCACCAAATTTAGGGGTGAGGGAGGCAGTGCTGTGCCCCCCCCCTGCCCCCCCCCGGGCCGGGGCAGGATGCGGCCGCGTCCCCACGTCCCCCCATGGCTCCCTGCCTAATCCCTGACGTCAGCCCCGGCCAGGCCGCGGGCAGGATGGCCGCCCCAGATAGAGCAGGCAGCTGGCGAGCAGGCAGCTGACGAGCAGGCAGCCGACGAGCAGGCAGCACTGTCTGGCAGCCCCACGGCAATGGGGGGGGGGGGTCCTCCTGGCCGGCCCCCCCAAATCCTCCCTTTGGCTTTTTATCAGTGCCGAATGTTAAAGTTGGGGGGGGCTTTGACCCTTTTCTGTTGGTGGATGTGGGATGCAGTGGGGCACTGGAGGTCCCTGCCCCATAGCGGGGTGCTGGGGCGGGGGGCAAATCCCCTGTGGTTCAGGGGCCAGTGGGGGGTGTTGGGGGGGGATGTTGCCTCCTCCTTCCCAGTTTTTGGGCAGCTCTGAGCTCCCCACACCCGGGGGTCCCAGAGCGGGTGAGCTCCAGAGAGTGGGGCTGGCAGCAGATGAAGAGAGTTGTGCCCATTCTCAGCCTGCTCGGGGGTGGCCGGCCATGGGAAGCCCCCCAGGCCCCTCTCCCACGGTGTGTGGGAGCTGTGGGTGCTCCCCACCGCCTGGGGCTGCGGTGGGAGCTGCCAGCTTGGGCTCCCACGTGAACCCACCCGGCTGCTTTCCGGCAGGTACAGGCAGCACGCTGCCCATGGGCCTGCCCCCTCAAGCAAGCACAGGCAGGAGGAGGGGAGCTGCCAGACTTGGGGGGGGGGGCGGGGGCACAGCATCCTCACCACAATGGGTGCAGCCGAGAGGCCGGGACCAAGCTGGATCCCCTATCTCCATGGGCTCTATATACAGCCCTTCTGCGTGCACCTATCTATAGGGGCTGGCCCTATAGCTGGGGGTCCACGCCCCACTGACCCCTCCCCTCTCTGCCATCAGGTGCGGGAGATCCTGGGCTGCTGCTCCTGCCCCTCGCAGTTCCCCATGGTCAAGGTCTCCGAGGGTAAATACAAAGTGGGCGACTCCAGCACACTCATCTTCGTCCGAGTAAGAGCCGCCGCCACGTCTCTCGCCTCATCGTGTCCCCCCTCTTACGCCGGGACCCCCCCCCCCACCTTCCTCCTTCCCCCACTCCTTGGCACAGTGGGCACCCATCCTGAGGGACCCTGCAGCGGGGTGGGCCCTGAGCTGAACTTACTCCCTACAAGCTGCTCCACGTTGGGTACAAGGGGGGGCCATTCGCGGCCGGCACATGTAGGTCTGCCGCCCTGGGAGCAGGCTGGCTTTTTGGCCACGTCCTGGGGGACAGGCAGGGCAGGCAGGGTGACGGACACTGGGCTGCCCACAGGTGCTGAGGAGCCACGTGATGGTGCGTGTTGGTGGCGGCTGGGACACACTGGAACATTACCTGGACAAGCACGACCCATGCCGGTGCTCCTCCCTCTGTGAGTGCCCCCGTGGGATGTCGGGGCCCAGGGACCCCCACCCACCACCCCCAGCCCTCCGACCCCCACCCCCTGGCCGGTGCCACCCCACCTCACTGCGTTTCACCACTCCTGGCTCTGCGTGGGGCTCCTTTCCCTGGGGCTGGGCTGCTCGGGGCACTGATCCGGCTGAAAGGGGAAAAGGGGAGTGAGGAAAGGTGGGATTTTGGAGACAAATTAATTCCCGAGGTGATTAACCCACAGCCTGGGAAACCCTGGCTGGAAAAGCCAGGTGCCGGCGCTAATGTGAGGGTGGGGGTGGCTGACGAGAGACATCCCCCCCACCCTGACCTCCTGGCATCTCTCTCTGTTTCCAGCTCACCGCCTGCCCCAGCCCCGCGCCCCAGGCTTCTCCCCCACGCCCCGCGCCCCCAGCCCCAGCACCCCCCGCCGCCCCCGCGCAGCCGGCACCCACTCGGCCGGTGGGGACAGCAACCACGCCAGAACGGAGCGGGGCAGCCACCAACCGAAAGGCATCGGGGACACGGGCATCCCGAAGCCACCGTCCGGCACCAAACAGGAGGGTTTGCCCCCACGGGGGGGTGGCCAGGCTCCCCTGCCCACCTCTGCCAGCCCTTCGAGGAACCCCGCTGAGCCACGGGGAGCCGGCACGCTCAGGTAGGGCACCCGTGGGTGCTGCCCAGCCCAGCTGAGGACCCCACACCGCCTCCCAGGCCTCAGCCCCACGGCAAGGCCTCAGCCCCAGGGCAAGGCCTCGGCCCCACAGCAGGCCCCAGCCCCACGGCGGGGCGAAAGCCCCGCCGTGGGGCTGGGGCCTGCTGTGGGGCAAAGGCCTGCTCTCCCTTGAGGGAACCAGCCCTGCTAAACCAGCTCTACCCCATCCCTGCCCCACGCCACTCGTGTTCTGGGCTCCCCACACCATTCCCCCCCCCCAACCTCCGCCACGGCCTCTTCCCGCAGCTGCCAACGCGCATGCGCGACGCGCGGCGGGGCGGGGCCTGTCGCAGGCACGCCCCCCGGCAATGATTGGCGGGTGGGGCGGACTGCCCCCTGGTGGCGCGGGGCGGGGGGGCAGCGCGGGAAAGGGCGTGCGGGGTGGTGGGGGTGTAATGGGAGGGAATGGGAGGGCAATGGGGGGGTGTAATGGGAGGGGAATGAGGGGAATGGGGGGGCAATGGGAGGGTGTAATGGGAGGGGAGTTGGGGGGCGATGGGGGGGATGCAGTGGGGGGTGCAATGGGGAGGGCAATGGGGGGGGCAATGAGGGGAATGGGGGGCAATGGGAGGGTGTACTGGGAGGAGAGTTGGGGGTGATGGGGGGGCAACGGGGGATGCAATGGGGAGGGCAATGGGGGGGGCAATGGGAGGGGAATGGGGAGGGCAATGGGGCATCCGCTGCCCCCCCCAGTCCCCCCTACCCCCCACCCTGAGCCCCCTCTCCACCCCCCCCCAGGCCCCGTGACCCCGCTCCCACCCGCGCCCGCCGCTGCTCGGGCGACAGCGATTCCTCAACCTCCTCCGCCCAGAGCGGACCCCCGGCCCCGCGGGACGGGGGGACCCCCCGCCGTCGAGAATCCAACCGCGGGGTCCCACCGCAACTTCCCCGCGACGTCGGACCCTCCCCGGCCGGACGAACGGTTCCGGAGGAGCGCGGCCGTTCGAGGGTCCCCAACGGACCCGGCCGTGCCCCGCCGCGTGCCCGCAGCCACGGCCGCCCCGGCCCCCAGCCCCTGCTCCTCATCAGCCGCCGACGGGACGGCCAGCACTCCTGGACGAGGGCAGAGACCCCCTCCCGGCCCGGCAGCCCCGCTCGTAGCCGGACCCCTTCCCGCCCGGCCACCCGCAGCCCCGCTCCCACCCCGCGTCGTTCCTCCCTGGAGGAAAGTGTCGGGGGGCGACGGGTGGGGGGGTCCGCAGAGACCCCCCATGGCGGCGGAGCCGGGGAGGCCTTGCAACGGGAGCTGGAGGAGCTGGCGAGGCGGCTGCGGGCCCCGCTGCGGCTGGAGCCCGGCCAGGAGCAGCAGCTCTTCCGTCGGCTGGAGGAGGAGTTCCTGGCCAACACCAGGATGATGGAGGAGCTGGAAGACGGGGAGAACCCCCCCGCGCCCCCGCTGCCCCCCGGCACCACCGCTGCCGCCGACTCGGCCTACTGCTCCTCCAGCTCTTCCTCGTCCTCCCTCAACGTCTTCGGCAAGCACGGCCTCCCCGCCGAGGACGGACGGCGGAGCGGGAACGGGGTCGGCCCCCCGCCGATGGCGGCCCCCGAAATGGCAGACGCCGGCCGCCGGCCGGCCCTCTCCAGCTCCTCCGATGAAAGCAGCTGCTTCCCGGCCTCTTGGGACGCCCGGGAGACGCGGGGGGGCCCCGAGTCCGACACCGACTGGGCGCCGGGGGAGGACGACCTGACGGAGACGGAGGAGACCCCCGCCACGGCGGACGGCCCCCCGGGCTTGCCGGGGGTCCCCGAGCCGGTGCCTTCCCTCCCCGCGCCGCCCCCGCGGCCCTGGGCCAAGCCCCGGCTGGACACGCAGCCCCACAAGAAGCCCTCCAGGATCCCCACCCCGAGGGGCTACGGGGCGGCCCCCCCCCGGCCCCCCCCCGGCAGCCCCAAGCCCGGGGAGCGCAAGTCCTGGGGGGCTCTGCAGAGCGTCCTCTCCTCCTTCCTGGAGCCCGCCTGGGTCCCGCGGGAGCGCGAGGGGCTGGAAGAGGACGCCTGGCCATGAGTCGCCCAGCTTGGTGGCCGTGGGTGGCAGGCAGGATGGGGAGAAGCCCCCAGCAAACAACCCCCCCCCCCCCGGCCACCCCCCGGGGACGTGACGGAGCTGCTGCTGCTGCTGCTGCTGCTGGTGATGGCACCCGCACGGAGACACCCCCTGGCCGGGTGACCACTACGGATCCGGGGAGCCGGTGACTGTTGGCAGTTGGGGTCTGCAAGGAGGAGCCCCTGGCCCCAACCAGGGGCAAAGGGCCCCAGACGAGCCCCCGGTCCCATGGGGAGCAGCTCCACGGTGGGGTGGCCACGGTGGTGGTGGCCGGAGCAGAGAGCTGCATCCTGGGCAGCGGGTTGGAGAGCAACCGGCTCTGCTCTTCTGATCTTCGCCTCTCCTCATTTTTCTCCTCCTCTCCTTGTTTTCCTCATCTTCTTGGCCTTCTTGTCCTTCTCCTCTTGTCATCATCATCTCTTCTTGGCTGCCACCTTTTCTTGTCTTCTTCTCCTCTTCTTGTCCTTCTTCTCTTGTCATCGTCTTCTCTTCTTGGCTGCCTTCTCTTGTCTTTTCTTCTTGTCCTCCTCTTGTCATCATCTTCTCGGCTGCCTTCTCGTCTTGTTTTCCTCTCATCTTCTTGTTCTTCTTGGCCACCTTCTGCTCTCCTCTCTTCTCTTTCTCCTCTCCCCATCTGAGATGACTCGGGGACATGCAGCTTGTTATCACAACCTGTATTTCAGGGTGGGGGGGGTGTCACTTTTTCCTCTCCAGCTCCTGCCCAGCTGCAGCACTGTCCATAGCGTCTGTTGACGTCCCTAATGTGGGACGGGGCTATGCGTGGAGCCCCCTGCCCAGGCCACCACGGCTCCCACCCCTCCAGCCCCGCATGTCCCCCCAAGCCAGTAAAGACCAACAGAGCTGAACCCACTGCGTCCAGTCATCTGTCCTAGGGGTGTAAGACCCTCTTGGGGGGAGCCAGTGGTGAGGAGGAAGGATGTGAGACCCCCCCGATCCCAAGGAAGGTGGGCCAGGGTCCCAGGAGGGTTGGAAGCAGCGAAGAACCAAGGTGAGGGTGAGCCCCAACGTTCTGCACCCTGTTGCAGCCATGGGGACCCCTCCGGGTCCCCAAAGTCCCTGGGGCTGCCTGGAGCCAAAAGTCCCCTGTGGTCAAGGATTCCCAAAGTGGGGTGTCTGCTGCAGTCCCCAGATGCCTGCCCTGCATCTCCCCTGGGAATGGGGCTGATGTCCAGCCCCAGAGCGGTGCCAGTGCCCCATGCGGTGTCCCAGAGCAGTGCTGGTACCCCATGGGGTGTCCTGGAGCCATACCAGTGTCCAGTGGGGTGCCCAGTAATGGTGACAGTACCCAGCAGGGTGCCTGGTAGGGCTGCTGGTGCTGGGTGGGATGCCTCAGAGCAGGGTTTGGTGCTGGTGCCCATCCCAGCTCAGCACCGGGGCCAGGACTGTCACCCTACATGGACCACCTGCACCTCCTGGGGACCCTGCACTCATCCCCAACCCAAGGAGGGGCTCAGGGGCAGGGAGAGGACTCTGCATCCCCCCGGTCCTGGGCACCATGCACCAGTACAGGGCTGCTGCAAGCCTTGGCAGAGCCATTAGATGCTCTGGCATCAGCTGGGAGCAAAGTCCAAGAGCTCCCCCAGGACCACCCCATCCCCAAGAGGCACCTGGCCCCGTTTCCCATGTCTGCACGCCCAGCGCTGGGAAATTTGCTGCTTC
Organism: Haliaeetus albicilla; assembly: GCF_947461875.1. NCBI lineage: Eukaryota > Metazoa > Chordata > Aves > Accipitriformes > Accipitridae > Haliaeetus > Haliaeetus albicilla. The sequence continues at coordinate 42,662,460 of NC_091492.1, forward strand.
AGGCTTTGCTGCGCCAGAGGTCATGGCCACTAGCCCTGGAAAAAGTTTATCTCCTCCCTGGGAGGGCAGGGCACTGCCAAGAGGAAGCTCACAGCATCCTGCTTCCCTAAGGGGTCACTGGGCCAGCACCCCAGCACTGAGCTTGGGGTACCCCCACCCTGACAGCAGCTCTATGGGCAGATGTCACCTTTATTCAACGTTCGCTTAAAACAAGTGAACATACAATATATTTATATATTAGATATTTCCTGCACCGAACACTTCTAGTTAGGGGTGACCCATGGCTTTATTTCTGGGGGAAGGGGAGGGAAGGAGTAGTGTCACCACAGGGGAAGGCAGCGCATCCTCCCCGGCACCCATGGGTGACAGCGGGGAGCAGAGGGAGCCGTGGGGCTGGGGAGCAGGGGGCAGAGGGGGGGTAAGGGCAGCGTGAGTTAATGCTCAGAGCCCTCCCAGCCCCACTGCGGGGGCTGGATGGGGCTAGAAAAGCCCTTTTTTACTGCACTTGTTAAGTACAGCCTCAAATTTGAGATCCTCAGGCCCTTCTGAGACCTTTGGAAACAGCTCCCATGGGGAGGAGACCCTCTCCAAAGGGCTGGGGGGCTCACCCATGGCTCTCCTGACCCGAACCAGGGGACAAAACGGGGGAGAGGCGGGAGCTGCTGCAGGGGAAGGAAGAAGCCAAAGCCATTTCCAACCTGCTCCAGGCTGCACCAAGCCCTGAGGCCCAAGGCTCCAGGGGGATCTGCAGCAAGAGCCACCCAAACCCACGGCACTTTGGGCCCCAACCAGCACCAAACAGGCTCAGGGTGAGCCCCGGCGTGCTGTTCCCAGGGCTGAGGAGTGCTGAACCCTTCTCCAGACACCACCACAGGCAGCCATGAGACCCAGCGCCAGCAGGGAGGTGGATTTTTGCAGGATTGGGGGCACGCAGGGGAGGAGAACAGCCCCCCATGTGTGGCGGCTCAGTAAAAAAATAAAAAAAAAAAAAAAAGCAGCAGTCACAGGGACCCAGATGGTGAAACAGGGCTCTTGACAGGGCAACATCAGCAAGGAGGACACCGCATCACTCACACACAGATTTCTACAGGAATGCAAGGACTGGCTGGGGTGCCCCTGCCCTCTTCTGCTCACCCCAGCCCTGCCAGAGATGGGAGCACCGGCTCCATTTTCAGGGCCCCAGGGCTGGAGGGACATTCCCAGGGGCTGGTTCCTTGGCAGGAAGGAAAGAAGACATGCACACGGGTCCTGCCCCGCATCCTCAGGCGGGAAAGGGAGGAGAGGAAGAGGATGGACTGCAGCAGCACCTTAGTTCTTCAGGATGGTTTCGTAGGCTTGGTAGACGTACTGGGACACCTCCGGCGCTCGGCATTTCAGGGACAACTGTGGGGGAGAGAGGAGAGGGGGTCATGGCACCTCGCCCCACGCCGGTGAGCCACCAGCCCCAAAGCACAAAGCCCTGCATGCTGCAGCATCCCCCCCCCACGGGGCACAGGGTGGCCCCAGCTCCTTATTGTGGCTGGATAAAAGAAGATATCAAAAAGCACCAAGCCCCCTAAATGTCCTCCCCAGACTGCTGGTGCTCCCCCCGCCCAGTTGAGGAGCAGAGACATCCACATGCAGCACAGGCAGGGAGGGCAGGCAGAGGCGTGCACACACTTCATGTCTTGGGGTTTGATTCACTGCCTGTAGCTTGAGGGTGAACAGTTCCCCAAAGATATCTTCCTCTCCTAAGCGCTACGAGCCCCCTTCGGTTATTAGCTCAAGGATTAAATATTAAATGACTCTGAACTCAATTAGCTTCTCAGCCTGCAGGCGAGCAGGGAGAGCTCAGCACAGGGGTGTCAAGCAGGGAATTCTCCAGGATAAGGATTTCCAGCTATCCACATCCCAAGTGAACCCGGGAGGGTGGTAGGAACACCTTGACCCTCCGAAACGTTCACCTCTGACAAAACTCTGCTCTTGGCACCGGCCTCGTGCCAGCCCTGCCAGGAGGGAGAGGCAAGAGGCACCAAGAGACACGCAGGGCTGGCAGGGCAGCCAGCAGGCAGCTAAAAACATCAGGGCAGAAATAACAAGGCAGCAGCCAGGGACAGCCCAAAGCCGGGGTAAAAACCAGTCTGCTAACCTCCAAATCCTGCAACAGTGGGCAGGCCGGTGAGGGCAGGCAGGCAGCAGGTACAGAGATACACAGAGAGGTGAGTCAAGGCGACACAGCTCATCCCAACCCAAAGAAAACAGGCTGCGAGGAAGGTGGGGAAGGGGCCAGGCCGGGGAAAGCAGGACATGGGGATGGCTCATGTCCAACACGAGGACAGATCTCTGCTCTGAGGCTGTTTGCAGCTGCAGTCGGGCTGCCCAGCACACAGGCAGAGCCGGAGATGCCCCAAGAAGGGAACAGGGTTGGGGTTTTTATTTTAACGATGCGTGGCCAGGCTAGGGCCTCTCTGCTTCCTTTAGCTGCCACCACAGTGCCTCCCCGGTGCTAGGAGGGCAGCCCAGCAGAAATCGAACTTTGCTGCAGAGCCCAGCCAGCCAGCAGACCCTGTCTTGCCCTCCCGCATGCGAGAGAGACGCCAGGACTGGCACAGGGGACAGAGCTGGCACCAACAGCAGCCGGTCAGGGGTCCTGCCATCGCAGATGTGCCGCAGGACCATCCAGCCCAACCCAAGCTCCGAGCAGAGAGCGGGGAAGGCAGGGTGGGCAGCAGGGTGGGCAGCAGCCTCGGCTCAGAGCCACCTCGGGGCTGTTTCGGAGGCAGGCAAGGGAAGGGGCGTACCATGAAGCTGGGATTGCTGGGCTGGATCCTGAGCTCTGCCAGTACCCAGATGCCGTTGGTGAGCTTCAGGGACTGGTAGAGCATGTCTTGGCCCTCCACGTTCCTCTTGGCGATGGTAAAGATGTTGCTGCCTTGGAGCTTGCTGCTAACGGCATCTGTGTGGGAGGAGGAGAGAGCTGCTGCAGGGGCTGCTTGGGGTAAGGCACTGGGCTGACCACCAGCTCCCTTTGGACCTGCTCCTGCCCCATTCTCTTCCTCCCCTCCCTCTCCCCACCCCGTGATGCAGCACATCCAAAACCCACCATCCCCACACAGCGAGGAGAAGGGCTCTATTCAACTCGGCTCCCAGGTCCTCCCTGGGGAGGGCAGGCAGCAGCCCAGAGCTCAATTCACAAGCAGAGCCGCCCCGCTTCGCTCCACAAAGGTCAGCTCGCTGCTGCCAGTGGGACTGAAAAGACTTGGCTGTCCCCACCCGGGGTTTGCACGTCCTGCTTGGCACCAGATCTCCCAGAGAAGGAGCTGGGGGAGTGAGAAGGCGCCAGGGAGCCTGGCCCCTGCTCCTGCCCACGGCTGCCTGCTCTGCCTGCAAGCATGGGACCGCTGCCCTGCCTGTGGGTTGGCCAGGACAGGCTGCTGCGAGGCTGGGCAGCGTCAGGGCTGCATGATCCAGTTCAGCTTCTCTGCACCGAGACTGATCCCAGGGTGGGCACAGCAAACTGTCCTCAGCAGCAGGGACATTCCCACCAGGCAGAGCGTCTCCGAGGCTGCCAAGTTTCTACAACTAGTCAATGGCAAGCAAAGCGGCAGCTCCTTCCTGGAGATACAGGGTGGGCCCAGGGGGAAGGAGCTCCCATCTCCCCACAGCCTGGGCTGGGATAACTGGGATGAGCTGGTCACCAGTAGCCAGCCACAAGCTGAGCTGGGTCCTTCTGAAGGGTTTGGACCCACCTGCATTGAGAGAACAGTCTTTGATCTGGAACTGGGCCTCGTTCTCGTTGGGAATGTCCTTCCAAGTGGCCAGAAACATCTGCCGCTCTGCAGCGAGGAACAAAACCAACACAGTGAAGCCACAGCACTGGCTGCCCCGCCACCTCCCAAAGGTGGTACAACACAGGGGCCATGCTGCCACTTCACCCGCGGCTGAAGGCATCTCATGCTGCCACCCCCTCCAGCAGCTTCCCACAACCAGCCTCACCCAGCCGCAGGAAAGCTACCCACTTTGGGGGGGTTAGCAAGCTACGCTGGCTCGGGGAAAAGGCTGGTAAGTGCCAGAAAAGGCAAAATAAGCAGTGAGCGAAGCTCTCCTTGGCAGTGAGGAGTTAGAAGGAGGCTCAGGCCTTCTCAGGTAGCCACAGCTTGGTCATGCTGGCATGGCAGTGTTCCCATCTGCAACTGCCAGGGGCATCTGGCTCCTCTCGGCTCCCCAGTCCGTCCCCAGGGCTGGGAACACTGGCAGGAGGATTTCAGGGGCCAGCATGGCACCTACAGACTGGTGGCAGAAGTGCACCTTGCAGGAGCCACAGCTGCCCGCACTCCAACTCACCCATCTTCCCGTCCTCCACAAAGAGGATGTGCAGCGGGTACAGGGTGCTGAAGTAGAAGACGTCGATGTTATTTTTCACTGCGACCTGGAGCAGAAGGACACGGGGACGTCAACACCTCCTCTGACCTACAGCAGGCGAGCAGTTCCCAAAGCGAGCAACCCATCCCATCCCACCGTACACCGCCAATCCCTCTTCAGCCAGGTCCCACCCCAGCAAGCATCAGAGGCAAAAGACTGGCAGTTGCCTGAAGGAGCTGGAGATGCCAGCATCCATGCCCCACATGCTGGCATGCTTTCAGGCGTGCCACTGTCCTGTGTATAGGGGAAATGGGGGAGCTGCTGGGGCTGCACCCCCTTAGCCTTCTCTCCCAGCTCCCTGCTGGGAACTACAGCCCTGTCTCCACCATCTCTCCCTGCGCTGGCATGCTGCGAGCAGCTGCTCAGCCAAGGCTCAGCTCTGCCGCTGTCAGCAAGGATCTTCCTCCATGCAGGAAGCAGCCTGCATGGAGCTGGATGTCAAATCGGAGTTGGACTGAGCTCTGACAGCACAAAGATGATGAGCTGAGCCTTTCTTCTTGGCTGGCTCCTGCTGTCACACCTCCCTCTGGCTCCCTCCCGAGGAAGCAAACCCACCCCAGAGCACCCCTGGCCCCATCCCCAGCTTCCCAGGAGTTTCTGGGTGTTCCGCACCTGGAGGTTGTTCAGGGGGTCCATCTTCATGACAGAGCCAACAGTGTTGAGCGGAAGGGAGATCTCCACGGACTGGTTGGGGGCGAGAGGTGCGTGGACCTGGAGAGGAGCTGCCGGGGCCAGGCCGAAGCTGGGGGAAAACCCGAGGAGGGCAGGGGGTCAGGGGGGCAGCAGATGATGGCAGAAGGCACTGCCTGTCTACTCTGGGCCAACCTGGGGACTCCCTGCCTTCTTCCACCCGGACCACCCCAGCTCATCTTACTGCCCCTGCACAGTCCAGGACCAGGCTGGCTCCTGCCCTGCCCACCCTGGGGCAATAACAGGTAGCCCCAAAATCTCACTCCTTCCTCCCACACAGACTCACACCCGTGCTTAGCGTTCCTGCACCGTTCCCTCAGGGCCATCTCTTGTTGTGTCCCTTTGAGGGAAAAGGAAGCATCAGTTCACCAGGAGGACAACTGATGGGACTGTGGTCAGACCCCAGAGGAACGGCCTCTTCAGTCAACTTCTTAGAGGCTTTGGTTTGATGATCATCACCACCACAGCCATCAGAGAGAGAAGGTCATCATGTGAGGCTGTTCCCAGCCCTTGCAGCTTGCGGTCCCTTCCTCCCACCCTCTTCCACACACAACCACTCCAGGGCTGAGCTCAGAGGCATCGCACAGCATCTTCACCGGTCGCTGCTGATGCAGCCCAGGAGAGACCTCACCTGTTGCGGTTGAACTGGATGGCGAAGTCGGACATGACCTGTAGAGCTTTGTTCGTTAGCATGAGGTCCATGGAGATGGAGCCCACCTGCCGGCTGAAGGTGCCGGAGATCTCCAGCCCCTTAGCCTTCATGGCAGGGAGCCAGACCTGGGTTAAAGAGACAAGAAACCCTTGGGATTTTACCCAAAGTGAACCCTTTGGTGCTCTCCACCTGGCAGAGCTGTGCAGGGTATTTGTAAACCAGGGCCATTTCATGACTACCAACACAGTCAGCAGGGGCACAGTCACCCTCACCCTAGCCAGGGCTGCGGGATGCTGCTGCTGCCTCCTCCAAACCTCACTCCGCACACTGAGAAACAGCACAGCCCCAAAATCAGAGAGGTGACCCAACAGATCCCTGCTCTCCCCTCTGCTTAGGGCTCCGTGCCACCTGGGGGAACACACAGACCACCTCTGCCCGGCATCCCCGCACCCAGGGAAGCACTATAACATCTTCTCCATCTGCAGACCACTACCCTCGCTCGGCTTGTTACCATGCCAGGAAAAGGGGGTTCATCTTCCACCTTCCCCTGGGAGGCCCTGCCACAGGGAGCCGGCACGGGGGTCTCTGCCCCCTTTAATGCAGCAGCCGTGAGCTTTGCCAGCAGCCAGCAGCTGGGGCTCAGCTGTCCCACTCACCGTTTTGGGTGCCACGTAGGATCCTGACAGGGTCCCCACTCCACCGGTGAGGTCGAAGAGGTCTCCCAGGCCACTGCCAAGGGGTGCCCCCAGGTTCGCGGGCACTGCAGTGCTGGGCGCTGGTGCGAAGCTGCCACTGCCGCCCATCTGTGGGGGACAAGGGAGCGGGTTACGGGGGGCACTGCAGGGTGAGGGAGAGGAAGAGGAGGAGGAGGAGGAGGCGGCGGATGCAGAGGGTGAGAGAGGGGTTCAGGTGCGAGGGCACACTCACAGCAGGGCTGCCTCCCACATCGCTTCGCAGCTGCAAGAGAAGAAAGGGGCATCAGCAGGGGCAGGGGCCAGTGCACCAAGGGCATAGGGGTCCCACAAAATGCCCCATCAAGGGCACCCTCTAAAAGCATCAGTGTGGGCTAGCGAGGGCCCAGAGTTGGTAAGGATGCTCCAGCAGTCCCAGACCTGGTGTGCCAGGAGCTGTTTGGGGGCCTGGCTGTCCCCAGAGGGAAGTGAGGTGTAATTGGGGCACTGAACAGGAAGGCTCAGGCTGCATGGGGGGAGCAGTGGCACAGCCAGGGGTGGGCACGGGTGCTGGGGTTACGCATGGTCGAGAGGGCTAAGAAAAGGGCTGATCCATACCCCTTCCGACTCGTCCCCCATCTCCAAGCAGAAGCAGGCAAGGCGAAGAGAAGAGCCAGCCACATGCAGAGACAAGCCAGGAGAGAAGAGACAAAAAACAGAGACAAAAAGAACAGGAGGAGGGAAGAGAGGTTAGTCCTGCTGCACTGCCAACACGTCCCTCTGTCCATCTGTGGCTGCCCTGGAGCCAGGGGACAGAGCACGACCAGGGTCTCTCGTCCCTGCACGCAGCGCCAGCCCATTACCAAACCCTGGAGCCCACAAAGAGCCAGGGCAGCACATGAGGGCTTACGGACCAGGAGAGGCAGCAGGCAAAGAGACAGCAACACTGCCTCCCCTTGGGGGATATCTGCTGGACTTTATGAGCAGTGGAGAAAACTTCAAACTCTTTCTTTGGGGAGCCTGGACCATCGCCGGTACCCGTGGGGCAGGCAGTCTCAACCAGGCAGAGGTTTCCATCCCTCACCCTGCAGCCAAACAGCTTCTTGGTTAGCATTCCCAGGAGGACAAGCTGTCACCTCCAGATCTCCCAGTGCAGGAGACAACTGTTAAAGCACCCTGCAGGCCGGGAGCAGGCACGTCTCGGCCCAGCCCCACAGCAGCTCGGGGCACATCCCCGTTTCATGCAGCTGTGGGGTTCAGAGGGGGACCCAGGAAGAGCAGTCACCCCTGCAGCACAGCACAGACAGCAGAAGCATCTACACAGACCTCAGGTACTGAGAGAAAAGGCACTCGGGAGCACTAACCCCCTGCCCTGCTCCAGCCATCTGATGAGGACAAGATAAATTAGGGCACAGTGCCCCTCTGTCTTCACCAGCTGTAGAAAGAAAGGACTAGCCCGGACGTCTCCAGGCAGACAAGCCCATCACATGCCCAGGAGCTCCAGACAGGAGCCAGCATCAAACCCAGCACAATGCGGCCAGAATAGTCAGGCATCAGGGAAGGAGCACACGGGGCTGTGACGTACCAGGCTATCCAAGCCGCCTCCGAGGAGGTCCACGGCACCCATCTGCACAGAGGAGGTGGCGATGGGAGGCCCGCTCACCGGGGGACCCAGGTCTAGGTTCAGCAGGTCACCCAGCAGGTCACCCTGAGTGGGGATGACAGCCGGCTGCTCAGCCGCCTGCACCCCCGAGGGGGCTGTGTCGGGGCTCTCGGCGCTCTCGCTCCTAGAGGGAATGGCAAGGGAAAGACATGAGATGCTGAGGAGCTCCAGCTGAGCTGACAGGTCCCACTAGAGACAGTTCACCCAGCTGCGCTTTGCAGAGAGCATTCAAAGAGACACCCTGTCCCAGCACGGCTCCCAACACAACACATTCTCATCGAGATCACCTTCCACTTCAGCCTTGTAAGGACAGTATTGAATCCATACAGCCCTGCTCCTACAGGGGAACCTCCCCTTGGGAAAGGGGGGCCCTCAGCTCAGCTCCGAGCACAGCAGACAAAGCCAGCTCTGCACAGTGCTGTGAGTGGCCGTGGCAGCCCCACAGCCACTTGGCTCAGCATCCAACCTGCCCATCACATGGATCCAGCCCTGGAAGTCCCAGCACGGGGTGGGGAGTCACCCTGGGGAGGCAGAGATACTCACGAGCCCGTTCGTGGGGGCAAGCTCTTGTGCACAACCCCTCTGCTCCCCTCCACAAAGGCGCTGGGAGGTTTGTGATAGACGGAGGCCAGTGTCCCAATGTAGCAGATCAGCTCATCCAGGAGCGTCGGCTCGATCAGATCCGTCTCCTCGGAGATGAGGGGTTTCTCCGCCAGCACCACCTCCTTGGCGGCCACAGGGTCCGTGGAGAGCAGGCGCCAGTAGATGTAGCCACGGTCCCGCAGGTCGGGGTTGTCAGAGTCCTTCGGGAAGCACGGAGGTTAGTGCTGAAACCATTGGGCAGGGGAAGCTGCAGCTGCTATAGAGCAACTCAGAGCATCTTGGCCCCATCTAAGTCTTGCTGTAGTATTAGAGGGATCATGGGGATAAAAGTTAAAGCTATTTATGTCACATCTCTGCTGTACAGAGGCGACACTGCTTTGCTGCACCAGGGTTAGCAGGGAAACAGCACAAGATGCCTCCTGCACTACAGGAGATGGTGTCCTTGCTCTCCAGGACTTTAACTATCAGCTTTTTGAGAATTAAGCTCCAATTATCTGCCTCCCATTACGGGTACTGCATTACCAAGCCATTCCCACCGCCTTGAGGGGGATGGCGAGGCCCACGGGAAGCTCTTCCCTCATGTGGAGCTGTTACCCACCTGCGTGGCCAGGCTCAGCACCTGCTGCACCAGCTCCTGCGTCTCGGTGGGCTTCTTCAGAAACAGCTTCACAATGGCCGTCAGCAGCTGCAGCTGAACCTGTGGGCAGAGGAGCAGGGTTAGGGAGAGACAGACAGATCACACCATTTTTGTGCAAGAACACGTGAATTTTCCCATATGTGCTGCCAGGACGTAACCCCAACCTGCCTTTCAAGGGACCAAACACGTGGTGACCACTTAAGTGGCAGTGACAAGTGTCAGGGGACTTTGCATGGCTCCCAGCCAGGTCTGCAGCTCATTTCAAGCCAATTACCGCACCCTCAGCCTGTCAAGAGCCACAGGTTGACACAGAGGTTACTAGGCAAGATCTTGGGATGGTGCTACACGGTCCCACAAGGGCGAAGGCCAGAGCATCCTCTGACTTTTACAAGGATAAGCAGCAGCGACTCACCTCTGACAGTCTCTTTAGACTGAAGACAGGGCTGCCAGGATCACTGGCTTTGCTATTCTGCATTTATAGAATTTCCCCTGTTCACCACAACTTAGTTTCATGGTGTTTTGCACAGTGGGGTTGTAGAAAGTTTCCATAGATGGAAACACCCCAAAATTCCATAGGCAAAACCACTGGCCTCAGCTGCCCTGGCAGAAGGGGCAGGCACAGTTCCTTCTGCTCCTTTCAGCTGCCTGTCTCCGTTTTCCAGCTCCAAAGGGCTGTGCCTGTCCTGCCACAGAGGAATGACCAAATGACCACTTGGTCCCTCCCAACTACTAAGGAGGGAAGGTGCTTGGGATACCACCATGGTGGCATTTCATGGGTCACGTTCTACACCCAAAGCCACTGTGGGACACCACTGTCCCAAGCGCCTGCAAGAAAAACATCTTCACAACCCTGCTAGAGCAAATTGCTTTGTTACATTCTGATTAGCACAAGATTTCTCACAGTGTCACTCCACAACCAGCTGGTCCTGCTGGCAACCAGATCCCCCCATCGCATGAGTGGCTGCCCCCCCATCCCACCACACCTGGGTGCTCTCATCATGGAAGCCCTCCAAGAAGCTCTCCAACAGCTCATCAGCATTGTCGATCCGCTCGGCATACTCTCCCACAATCCAAATCATAGCAGCTCGTGCCTCAGGCTCATCCAAGGAGTCAAGGTTCTCGCAGAGGGTGGCGATCACGCTCTCGTACCTTCCCGAGGAGAGGACACGCATTCACCGAAAGCAAGAAACCCAAGTCCTACCTCCACTCTAACTCCAAACCACATCCCATCACCCTCAGTCCCTGCCACCTGCCTGGGGCTGTCCCCTCTCCCCAGGGCTGTGGCAAGGTGTGATGCTGCCCACACCAATCCCTCTCTGGTCCCAGAGCATGTTCCCCTGGCTTGCCAGCCCTGCTGCTGAATTAACTTCTCAGCCCTGTGCATCTGGTCTCCCTCCTCTCTGCAGCAGCCCTGAGTCACTGGTTATTTGTGCAGAGTTCCTGTTTGCTACTAATTCAGTTCATTAGTATTTATTACCACTATCAGTACATGACTTCCTGATCACGCAGTTGCCTATTCATCCTGGCTCAGCTGGAACACTCCCCTCTCCTCCTGCTGCCCTTCCTCAAGCATCAGGAGCACTGAATTAAAAGCCAGAGACAGTTTATGCTGATGGGAGGTACCTCGAAGTCTCTGGCAGCTCCTGTCTATTTGTGTGTCTGGATCTGGGACTGCCATCATGGGGCTGGGGAAGTTCCCGGGGCTGGGGATGGCTTTCCTGCCCCCAGCTTAACTCTTGGGGCAGCACTAACCGGTGATCACAACCCCAGCTGGCAAAAAACCCAAAGCTACCTTCACTGCAGGGAGGCTCCAGGTGGCTTCACCTCCAACCATCCCACAGCAGGGAGCAGCAGCCCACCCTCACCCATGCCTGGGTCTTTGTAGGGCCCCCCAAGCACAGAGGGGCAGAAAGAGCCTGTCTAGGACTGGGAGCAACCACCCAAGGCTCGCAGGCGGCTGCCACGCACTTGTTAGGGTACTTGCGGAAGATGTCCTTGATGACGACAATGGCCTCCTGCACCACGTAGTTGACTTTGGTCTGGATGAGGTCGAGCAGGGTGCTGACGCAGCGCTCAGCTGATTGCTGTCGGAGGGACTCGGTCAGTCAAGCAGCGATGCTCTTACATTCCTGTCCCAAAGCCTCCGCTGCCCTTCCCACACCTGCTCCTTGCTGCCTTATCCCCTCCATACCTGCCCCAAATCCAACCCAGACCAGAACAGGGGGATGCACAAGTGTGGTCTCCCCTTCCCATCCAGGTCTGGCTCCTGCTTATCTCCCTTGCATGCTCCCAGAGCTTTCTCTCCCCACAAGCCGCTTGCTCCCTGCTCCCACTGGATGCATTTCAGGCCATCAGGTGCAGCAGCAAGCCTAGACCTCAGCTTGCCAGGGCAGCAGCATCTTGCACCTTGCCTTAGTTTGGATCTGCACAGCCACACAGCTCGGCATTAATAGAGAGGGAAGAACAGAGCTAATGCCGTGATAGTAAATCCCCCTGGGAGAGGTTGGCTTCACTGCAGAGGGAAGGGATCGATCTAACAGCAGAGCCGGGCCAGCTCAGCTCCTGGTGGGAAGCAAAGCCTGAGCCAGCTCCAGCGCATCTCCTCCTGCCTCTCACCAGTCCCCAGCTTGCTGGCGTCGAGCAGTTTGTCTCATGTGATTGAGGATACTCTGCAGTAAATCCAGTGCAATATCAGCTGGCTCAAAGCTACACGACCTTGCCTGTGCGCCTGCCTGTACCTGGGCCATGTGGAGCCACAGCAAGGTTTTCAATAATCCCCTTCAAATTACCCCCAAGGGGAAGCAAAGCCTCCTGGCCCCTCATGGTAAGGGATTAGCTCCCTCCCAGCCCCCACTGCGGTCCCTGAACAAGCCACTTGTATCACCCACTGCATTAACACACCAGGCACAGCTGCAGGCAGTCAGGTCTGCAATGGAGCACAGAGCAGGCAAGGATCCTAAAACAGCTCCAGCAGCAAACAGTAAGGGGATGAAACGCCCTCCTTACACCCCGTACATGCCCTGTGGAACAACTGTGGCTTATCCCCAGGCCCACAAAGGCTCCAGCTTGTCGGGGAAGCACTAACTCCTGGGGTGGGATGACCTCCAGCTCATCCAACACACGCTGGAGAGTGATGCCTTGCCTAGCCACAGTTGCCATCAGGACCCAAAACGACCTAGCCCTCACCTCCACCTTGATGGCACAGCGGCCGATGGCTCGAACCGCCTTCCTTACGAAGTCCACATCCACCTCCGTGGCGTACTCCTTCAGCTCTGCCAGCACCTGCCAGAGAGAACAAGAGAGTGAGAGCCCAGCAGCAAGAAAAGCCACCAGAAAAGTGGGACAGTGATGCCACAGAAGCAGACTGAGCGGTACAGCTGCTCCCATCCACATCCTGCAAAGCTGGGTCTAGGGTTTCTCAGGCAAATCCCCTCCCCACAGGGCTGGAGCCCCCTGGATGACCCCCTTGGTGCCCACCCACCACCATCAGGCAGACCCTGACCTGGGCAATGTTGGCCTGGGAAGCCAGGCGGATCATGATGTCCAGCTTCTCCAGTTTGACATAGATGGGGTCGTTGTACTTCACAAAGAACACCTTCATCTCATGCTTCAGGATCTCAGGCCTGGAAGACAAGGAGAGGGAGCGATTAAGGGAGACACACGCTCCTTCACTTTGACCACAGAGACATGAAAAGTCTTCCAGAAACCATGGTTTTCTCCAGAGTTTTCTGGACACCTGATACTGCTATCAGATGATTTCTCTAGTGGCAGAAGCAAGATCTGAGCTCTGCTCCCACCTCCAGGCTCTGACCCAGGCAGCAATCAGCAGGCAAAGCAGTGCAGAAAGGGCGCACACCTTTCCCCAGAAAGCTGCACACCGGTCAGGAGACGGATGGGGATTCATTCACCTGACCCTGCAGCCAGCTAATGCCCCCAGTCCCTACAAATTCATTACTCCATTAGCCAGCTACAAGCATGAATCATCACTCCCTGGCCGAGGTTGGAGCTGGGATGGTGAAGGCTTGAGGACACCGAGGACATAAGCTGGGGAAACCCAGAGCCAGAGAGCAAGCAGCTCTGGGCCAGGAGGACGACGTTCCTTGGCCACTAGCACAAGGTTTTGGGGGCCCATTTAATGCCAAGGAATCCAAGATACCATGATTATCTATCCCCCCAGGACTCTGTCCCTTGGCTCCCCTTTGCTGGCACGCAGGGGACAGAGCACAACCTTGCCGCAAACAAAGACCAGACGTAAGGCAACAGGGGACGTTTGTCTTGCCAAGGTTGGAAGGGATGTCTTGGGGGGAGCAGGGATACAAATCCAGACCCCAAGGCTAGGCTGGACCTTTCTCACCAGACCATCCTCTCTCTAAGCTGGGAAAGAGATAGGCCAGGTCCAGCTCCAAGGAGTCAACCTGCCTTCCACATTCCTGCTCCCAGGGACACTAATTGCTTTCCACTTCTCCCAGAAATTGCTGCTATTTTTAATAGACAACCACAGTGATAGCTGGTAGGACGACAAATCATCTGACTGGGGCTGTCACTGCAAAGCATGGCTCTCCAGCTGGCCAGTTCTGCTCGGGGCACATGTGTGGGGCCTCGGACACCTCCTGCCCACCAGCAATTTTAGATCAGCAAAGGGACAAAAGGACTCTCAGCACTTTTTCAAAGAGGACAACTGCAGAGAAACAAGCTGATATCACAAAAATTCCTCACTAGACATTTAATGACTAAACCGAAGTTCCAGCTTTTGGCCTTTCCATCCCTTACTCCCACAAATAAACAATAAATTAAAATAAACCCCTCCTGGAGATCCCAGCTTAGCTCCCTGCTCATTGTCTCACCTGACTCTCTACGCTTAGCCCTTGGATTTTAGATAATAGAGAAGAAAAAAAAACACACAACAGGTTGTGTCAGCAAAGCCCTGACACTGCTGCAGAGGGTTTGAAGCACTGGGAAGCAGCACGCACAGAGAAGAGGGAGAGCCTGAGCCACACTGTCCCTCCTGCTGCTCCATGGCACCCACCTTTTCTGCACGATGAGGTTGATGTTGCGGAGAGCCACGTACTGCAGCTCGGGCTCTGCAGAAAGCAGGGTGACCAGCGGTGGGGCCAGCTTCTTTAGCAGCGTGCCGTAATAATCGAGGTCCTTCGACAGCATCTCCATGAACTTCATCAGCACTTTCACCGCCGAGAGCACCACCGCCGAGTTGGCGTGGGACAGCCGGGGCGTCACCCGCTCGCAAATGCTGGAGGTGTTGGAGGGGTGAGAGGTAATGAGAAGGGAAAGAAAATTATCACAGCCCGTCTTCCTGCTTAAACATTGCTGCTAGTACCGATAGAAAAACAAGGCACTGGCAGAGTTTGCAGCAGGACAGCTAAGCAGCACTTAAGACCTTCCCAAGAGATGCTGAACTGGCTCTTAAATGCCCTGATGATGGTTCTTTCCCACCCTTTACAAAACCCTGTTGCAGTGACCCCCTTTCAGAGCTCCCTAGTGCCTGTCGTCCGTTGCTGCATGGTAAGGCCACATTTTGAAGCAGCTCAAGAAGCACAATCCCTGTGCCAGCACAGGGACAGGGCTCGCTACGGGACCACAGCAGTCTCCAGATGGCTGTGCCCAAGGCACGGTGGCCAGCAGATGCTCACTGTCCCACCTCCTGCAGCAGGATTCCAAGGGTCAGGAGGATGAAGAAGCTTCTTAGAGGAGAAAGGGCAGTGTGTAAGGCCCTTCAGTCGATACCTGCCTGTCCCCCTCCCCTTTCCAGCCCCACTCTGGCTGGTCCAGGGTGCCCTGAAGGCAGCACTGCCCTGGCAGTACCCAGAGCCTCCCTCACCTCTGGGCTTCCCGGTCATCCTTGGGCATGTAGTTTGCCAGGCAGTCCAGGATGAAGATCTGGCCCCACTCAGTGCACTCATTCAAGGCCGTGAGCAGCTTGTTGATGGACTGAGGGTTGAGGTCCAAGAGGTTACTGCTCGGGTGAGACTCCGCTATTTCTGAGAGAGCCGCTACTGCATTGGCCACTACCTGACAGAGGGGACAGGACACGTGTTAGGTGACACTGAATGTGGCTCAAGAGCCTGGGGGAAAGCTGGTGCAAGCGGATGAGCTGCATCCTCCATATCGGCACCTCGCATCCCAGCGACATCTGGGCACCAGCTTCTCCTCCCCACCAGCTGATCCTCAGGAGATGAGCAATCACCACCAGCATGGTCCCACCACCCACGCCACATCTCCAACGGTTCGCACATGTTCAGCAGGAGTCAGCCTTGGCCCCATGCCCGGCGCAGAGGAACCCGCTCTCGTTCCCCTTCCCCAGGCAGCTCTGCGGAGCCCCATCACTTTCTGCGGCAGCTCCCGGGCTTGCCGCTACGCCTGTGGCAAGACCTGAAGAGCAGCAAAGGCTGGGGGAAGAGAAACCCTAGGGAAAGCAGGCTTTAAAGTCACTCACGCCTGGGGAAAAGCAGGGACACTAATGCTGGCCAAAGCCCAGCTTCTAGGAAACCCTCACCAGAGGCAAAAGCCACCAGCTATGTGGTATCAGAGCCAAGCATCAGCTCCCTGCTGCCACCATCCCCTGCTCCGAGCTGGCCAGGGCAGCTTCCTGCCCATTGGGAACAGACTAATAACACACTGCCAAGGAATCAGAGAAACATTCCATCCAGGAGACAGGGTTACAGGACAAGGAACATAGCCTGCAGCCCTCAGAAACAGCTGTCCCCAAAAGCGGGTCTGTTAAGCACCAAAAAGAAGAGTGAAAGGGAGCAATGGAAGGAAGGGAGTCAGCATGTGAAGATGAAGGGAAGATGAAAGGAGAGCGTTTACTGTCATTTGGATGAAGACAACAGAGGATGGAGAAGGCAGAAACCAATCACCATGGGGTTGGAGTCCGAGATGAGGTCTTTAAGGGTGTCCAGAAAGCCCTGGTCCTCCACCAGCTGGGCATTGATGTCGTGGAGCTTTGCCACGCAGACAGCTGCCGTCTTGCGCACGTAAGGGTCCTCGTCCTTCAGGCACTTCCGCAGGGGCTCACAGAGATACTCCGTTATCTTGTCCACGCGGATGCAGCCCATGGTCCGCACAGCCAGAGCCCGGATCAGAGGGTTTGGGTCCTCACAGTCCTGTGGGGATGAGAGGGGGAGATTAGATAACCTGGGCCACTGCTCCTTGAATCACAGGCATCAGTGGTGGCTTCAGGACCTCCATTCTCCTTTGGGTACGTGAAGTCTAGAGGTTTTAACACTTGGCTCTCGAGAACAAGTCACCCAAGAGAGAGGTTTGATCTCTTGTTCTGCAATCTGGCACCCACAGAGTTTTAACACCATCGTTTGTCACTCCAAACACACCTCCAGGAATCTGTTGTCTTCATCACTTACACCAAGTACCTGAAGTCAGCTGCCACCCTGCAGAACAGCCACCTGACCTGGAAAATGCATCTATCGGGTTTATTGTGTGGGTTTTTTTCCTTCCTAAAAAGCTAAAACTCTCTCTAATGCCCACCAAGCCTTTCCACAAAGTGATCTGGCAATATTTTGGCTCCTAACAAACATGCTCTTCAGTTCCCAACTCCAACTGGAAGATCACGAGGGCCTTCTCAGCTGCAGAGACTTCAGCACGTAAGCTCACATGATGGCAGTTCGATCACAGGAGCTGCCCACAACCAAAGCTGCCACTGACAGAGCAAGTGGCACAGTACAGCTGCCAAGAAAATGTTTTTCTTCTGCATTACTGCACAAATTCGCTTAGTTCTCTAGAGCTAGGGGAGCCCCTACTCCCAAAGATAGAGGCTTTGGAAAGCTGCCCACGTTCCCTTCTTTGGACTGAGGTACATGGCAGCTTAGTGTGGTGGCCTCGCATGAAAGCAGGGATGCACGTGGTGGGCTGAACTGACCCGCTGCAGCATGCGGCTCTCAGGCACGCAACCCTCTCCTCTCACCTTCACAAAGGTGTTGACTGCCATGATGGCCATGTCCGGCTGGCTCTTGGCATAGTTCATCAGGTAGAGGTAGACCAGCTTCTTCAGCTCCAGGTTGTCTGTCTGCATGCAGTTCACCACGTCTGGGAAGAGAGCACTGAAACACAAAGCACCTCCATGAAGGCAGGACACAGCCGTGCTGTGGAGCCAGGGGAAGGAGACGCCACTGTCTAAGGGACCCCACATTTCCCAAGGTGTGCGGCCATCCCGTTCCCACAGCTCAACCCACTCCTGAAGCCAGAAGACCCCAGGCTCTCCCAGGACCTGAGCCAACCCTACAGCAGATGCGGCTAAATCACCCATCCCCAGAAAGTTTTTCTTTACGCATCTCTACCAAGAGCAGCTCAAAACAGCCCCTAATGGACCAAAATTGAGCTCTCCTACATGGCTCTGCTGTATCCCAGCTCTGGTGCACGTCCACTACCCTGGCAGAAGGTGCAACATCACCCAGTTATCACGGGACGGTGCGAAAGCCTCTGGCACCTGTGAGAGGACATGGGAGATGAGCCATTCCCCCATCGCCTTCTGCACAATCCCTCCCACACAACCCTACCAAAACCATCCCCTGCTTTTGCGCACGTTAAAGCTGTCCTGCTGCAAACTGCTGAGCGCTCGACCCACGTCGTATATGAGAAACATCACGTTAGAGAAGTAAACACCCAGGACTGGGTGTAAGGAACAGCCCACTCCTCCAGGTGAGCCCTGCAGCAGAACGATGCTCTGCTAGGACAGAGCAGAGCTGCCAAGCTGCCTGCATGGAGCTGGGGGCTTTCCCTTCCCAAATGCCCTAGAGCTGTGGGATGCCAGAGACGCTGTTTCACCACAGACAATAAAGACAGACCAATTAGACTATTAAAGATACAGACAGACCAATTAGACTATTAAACCACCTTAGGAGAAGCAATCAAGATCAGAAGGCTAATGCAGGAGTTATCCCACTCCGACAGATGTCCCTTGGCTCCTGGAAGCTTCTCCGCCACCGCAAACCCAGCCATCGCTTACAGGATCAAACCCAGGGCACCCCTAAGCCTGGGGTACTGCGCTTCACTAGTTCTCTCGCAGAGCTCCTGCTGCCGGCAGAGCTGCCACCCGCCTCAGCTGCTCTCACCCCAGGCTAAACCAGGCTTTCCTGGCACCTCCCAGGGAGGGGTGAATTTAGTAATTTAGCTTTCTTGCAGCCTGAAATATGCACACGCACACCAAAAAAATGGGCTGCCACAGCTGATATTTCCTCTCCAATTGATGTAGCTTCTGCTGAGTCCTGACCAGCCTCAGGCAAGTCCCTGCCATGTCCGGTGTCATCTTCTCCACAGCGGCCCCAAGACAGAAGCGTTACCCGCTGCTGCGAGTGCTCTGGGAGCCAGGGACACACCAGTTTACCAAACACAGAGCCTAGACCACAGTTTTCCTCCATCTATTCTCAAATGCACCATGGCAAGTAAAGTGCTGACATGGTGTGTAATGCCAAGGGTGTGTGGGGACGGGTCCGTGTGGGAAGGAGGGGACAGAGAGGCCACGTGCTGCTCAGTCAGACGGATAAAGGAGAAGAGGGAAAAGCAGCCACCCGACCTTTTGGACTGGAGTGGCTGCAAAAGGCTTATCGACACCGAGGCAGAGACACCAACCCTCTGCCATAAAGGCTCAGAGGGGGTTTCCGCTTGTTTTTAGTAACACTTGAAGGAAGCGGCAATAATCCCAACAACTTATCTGGCGGCCAGACCAATCCTCTTTTAGCCAGATTACTATCAAAGCCAGGCAAGCCCCTGCGTGCCAGACGGCCACGCTTACACAAACATTTTCCTCCCGTAGCAGGAGGTATAGCTGCAGCCAGGAGCTCACTCAGTCCTCACCCAAGACAAAAGCCAGCATGAAAACGCCTCGGAGGCAATGGGGGAAAACGGGAGCCCACAAGCCATCCAGGCACCCTCCCGGCGCAGTTTGGCCCAGGCACCCCTGGCACAGCACCGCCACACACCTGACATCTTTGCCGACAGTCATGGATGCTATCACCTTCTTCACAGCCTCCTTCTTCTTCTCCTTCTTGTCACTGTTCAGTTCAGCTTTCAGCTCAAATATCTCCCCTGAAGGAAGGGGAAAAGGGGGAGCTCAGGGGTTAGGGGATGGGGCACCCACCCCTCCACTGGGTGCTGCTTCCAGGGGAGGGTGAGCACAGCTCCTACCCACTGCGTGCTGGGGCTCCTTTGCCACCCCAGGTGCTCCGGGGTGCCAGGAGCTGGAAAGGTGGATTTAACTTCCCAAATGTCTCGCTGAGGGCCAGAGCTGCTCCGGGGGCTCAGCTCTTATCCGTGGAAATGGAGACGAGCATGCTAGTGCATCCCTGTGGCTCCTCCAGCTACATGAGAGCCCCAGAGGGCTTTAAGGACCACAGACACTGCAGGAATGATGAGCACCAGCACCCCACACACCAAGGACAGGACACAGGGTTTACTCGGCAGGTATTTTTGGCTGTGGGGCAGTTATCAGAGCACACAGTGAAGCCTCAGCCTTGCACATGGCTGTTGGGAGGCCCTCCCCTACCTGGGGAGCCCACTGCAGCCCAGATGACGGCAGGCACCCACAGCAGTGAACACAGGCAGATTTTGGGAACTGCTCTTCAAGCCCGTGCAAGGGATGGTGGCTCCCAAATCCCGCTCTGCATGTGGCAGAGGCTCCAGACCCAGCTGAAGGGCATCGTCTCCTGCCCATGCAAAGCCATGCTGAGCTCTTTATTCACTCCCGGGCAGGCAGATTGAGGAGGAAGATGCCACATGGCTTTCCTCCACATTAATTCCTTGGTCTGGAAAGTGCTTAAGTCGAACACCCTGAGCGCTTCTATCCCAGCCCAGGGGATCACAGGGGGCGGGCTGTGTCCCGCAGCCACTCCTGAGCTGCTAAAGGCAATAACCCAGCTGCCAACAGCCTTGTCGGGGTTCAGGGGGCTGGTGACAAGGTGCTCTGACCCCATGGCAGCCCAGGAGCCGCCCTGGCTGCATCAGAGCGAGATGTCAGCCACAGCACCCCATGTGGGCTCAGGGCACTCCCACAAGAGCTGGCACCTCCATCAGCTTCCCACTGCAGGGACAGCCCTCCCCATCTGGCTTATACAGGTGCAAGAAGAGCCTGATTATTTGGGGAAAAATTGTATGACCCTCCCACTCCCTCTCTTACCTTTCTTCGTGGTGGTGAAGTACTTCGAGTCCGTCATGGTGGTCTCCAGCTAGCGGCACGTCCCTGGGAGGAGAGGCAGACCAGAGAGGTTGAGGGTTGATAGTTTCCTTACTGGGGTTGCTAGGGAGAGCTCCGGGAAGGAAAAGCCAGGGGAGGGAAAGAGCTTGGGCTTTCATGGGAAGAGTCACAAGGAGATGAAGCACCCAGAGAAGCCCTCAGCTCCCGCGCTGCCAGTCGAGCCCATTCCCCAGGGGCGGGTGAGTGCCTCGCAGCCACGCTGGCGCACCACGGGCTCTGCCAATGAGTGGGGAATCAGCTGGTTTGCTAACGAGGATGTGGAGGAGGAGGAGGAGGAAAGCAGTCACCGAAGACGCCAGCGTTCACCCCTGCTCAGGCTCCAACCCCAACTTGCTTCTCTCACCAGTAGCAGCAGCCACTTTGCTCACCCTACCCCACGCAGAGCTGGGCAGCCCTCATCCCTGCCACAAGGACTCAGCCAATCTCCCCTGGGTTTGTGTCTCCTCGTCCGAGAAACACTTTTCTAGGGAAAATTCACCCCCAGCTCTCCCTCACTCTTACACAGGGAACAGCTCTGGGATGGGAAGAGGAACCGAGCAAAACCCAAGGCTCAGACCAATGCCGGAGCAAGGGGACAGTGCAGCCGAGCGGGGCACGAGTCTGCAATGCCTGACCAAGCATGCCGGCAAGATCAAAAGGAGCCTTTTCCAGAAACCATCCCTGCTCTGGCAGTGTTGCTTTAAATTCAACGGGTTTCCGCCCAGCACTTGGGGCTATATTATATAATTCAGGCAGTTTAGGGCAGATTTACGGCTTGGCAGGCTGAGGAAGCCCGATGTGCAGGCAGCAGATAGCCCTTCTTAAAGGTCAGCAGGGATTTGTCTTTTACGGCTGTTTCACCCATCTTTCCTTCAACAGCAAAGAAACCAGACGATCGTCCTTGAAAGCCCGCAGTGGCCTTGATGTTTTGGAGGGGCAGGAGCACAGAAAGCAAAGCCAAGTAAAAAAAATAAAAAAGAAAAAAAAAAAGAGCTTGCAAATGGTTTTAAAATGTAAATGAGCATCTTGAAAGCCAAATGCAGCAATCCCCTGCAAGTACACGAGATGCAGACAGACGAACGGTCCCCTCTGTTCCCTGTCCAAGCTGGATAGGGATCCCCAACAGGGATAAAAAGAAAATCTGGATAAAATCTGGGGGCTGAGCCCACTGGGCAGCATGCACAGCCAGAGCCAGCTTGGCAGGCAGTAAGAAAGAAAGAATTTGCATCAGTTCAGGGCTCGCTTTGGGTGTTGGCAGTGCGGTCCCAAAGCTGTTACAGAGGGGGCAAGTCTGCCGCCGTACTACCCCAGCCCTTCTGAGGCTGCCCCGTGAGCAAACCGCTTCCCAGGCAGCCTCATGTAAGACACAACACTCCTCCCTGCTTCAGTTACCTGGGATTTATTCAGAGCCTTTTTCCCCCCCTAGGTCGATGGCTCTCCAGTGAACAGTGGGAGCTCCCAGGCTGCGCCGCAGCAGCACTCTGCGCTTGACTGCAGATCCCGTCCTGCAAGAGAGGGAGGAAGGAGAATTTACTGCAGTCCCTCCGATTTCACTGACCTGGCTCGCAGTCAGCCCTGCTCTGCAGAAGTGCCTGGAAAGCAAACTTGAAGCCTACCAGGGAATTTCTGCAGCCAGCTCGGAGACATGAATCACGCCTGCCGCTTTCCTGCAGCTTCCCAGTTTCCCAGAGCCTCCGGGTACCGCAGCGTGTGTTTTAGCCATCCAAAACCCCACTAATTTCAGAGACAGAGATGGCCCCCCATGTCCCCCACTCCTTTAAGCCCTGCAGTGCCGACAGCAGCATCCAAAAAGCAAACTGCCACCTCCTCCAGCCTGAGCTCGAGAATTAAGGCGCACCCCTTGCTCCCCACACCAACCCCTCAGCCACCCCAGCGGCAGGACCAGACTTGAAGCAACCCAGCGCCTCGAGCAGGGTGAAGAGAGGCTGAGCAAGACTCTAAACACTCGCCAAAGCTGGGTGCTCAGCACCCTGCACTATGTGCATCCCCCCAGGCTAACCAAGGGTGACGAGGCAGGGCTGCCTGCCAGCCCGGGGATGCGACCGCCACTGGCACAGCCCTGCTGAAGGTGATTTCCCCCGAGCTCAGCCCTTGGGCAGGGTCCAACGCTGCTGCCTGGCTCCAGTTCTAAGGAGGGCAAAGGAAACGGTTCAGGGACTGCAGAGCAGCTCTTGCATTGCCCCATCTTCTCCCATGCACATCTTTGTCCAGCTTGAACTGGGGAAAGGGATGGATGTGGCAGGGTCCCCTCTGCCGAACTGGAGCCTGACAGTAAATAAGGCAGGTTTCTGGCACACAGGAGCAGAGGGGGTGTCAGATCCAGAGCCGACAGCCTCAGTCATCTCATTTGAACAGATCTGACCGTTTAGAGTCATTACAGCAAGTTGCAAATATTCTGCCCTTGCTAAACAACCTGCACCTGGCAGGCAAAAATGGGCGGCAGGAGCTCATCCGCAGGCAGGGGGATGGCAGCAAGCAAGCAGGGAGATGGCAGCAAGCGCTCACCGTGTGGCACAGAGCGGGAGCAGAGTGCAGGTGTTTGCTCCCCCAACTCCAGCAATTCCCACTGAGCTCCCTTCCAGGCTGGGAAAAGTGTCCCAGCACTCGCTGATCTCCCGGCAAGGGGCTGAGCAGAGCAGCAGTTCCCAACAGCTGGGAGCAGCACCAGCACTCAGAAAAAGCAGGATGCAAGATTTGCGGCAAGCAAACAAGGAAGTCAAAAAGCCCCTGACCTTGTGGTGGCTCAAATTTTACCCTGTCTTCTTGCCAAACGTATTTTAAGCCAGTCTTGCAAACTGAATTCAAGGAGTTGAAAGCATTTGTAAAGATCTGGTAGCAAAACAGCAGCTGGGTGTTGGAGGGGAGCACCCAGAGCTCACCCACACCTAGTTCAGGTTCCTCACGTCCATTTTGAGGACAAGCCTTTGCAGCAGCACAAACCCGCATCCTCACTGGGACCCTGGATCTACCATCCCAGGGCACGAGGGCTCCCACACCATCCAAGCCCTGTCCTGCGACAAAGTCCTCTGCTCTCGGGTGGTCCCTGCAGCCAAGCAGCAGTGGGAGACCTCCTCCCTGAAGTCCCTACTAATCGTGAAAACAGAGGATGTGCCAGCAGCAATCCCTCCTCTAACTCCCACCTTGCAGGCTGCGCCGGCCAGGCTCAGTGATGTGGAGATGGAGATGTGGGGAGCTCAGCCCTGCTCAGCCCCCCACACCAGCTTCTGGGAGGAAAGGGGCTCTCCAAAGCATTTTTTATCCCTGATCTTATTCACCTGGGACGACTAAATTCAAGAGCTCCAGAAGATTCAGAGCAACGCTGCTCTCCTGAGACCCCAGTGCGACAGTGGCCACGCCACTCTACCTCCCACAGTCCCCCTCCACCCGCTTTGAGGTGGAAAACATCGCCCACATTCACACAACACACAGTAGAACGGTCCTGCTAGGTGCTGCTACAGACACCTTCCTTGATGGACACAGCTTTAACAAGATTATTTTGCTCCTGCAATGCAGCACCAAGGAGCCTGTGGCCCAGCTGGAAGAAGCACCATGGTTTGGAGCATCTGGTTTTCTGCTGCTCATGAAGCACTTTGAGGCTGAAGGAGAACCTGGTGTTCCTCCAGCTGAGCTCACACAGCTGAATGCAGGACAATGCATTCCTCCCAGGACCTGCATTTCAGAGCCACTGGGTGACGCACCCGTATGGGCACAATGTGGTGCAAACCCCCTCCTGGATCTCAGGCCCTCGGGTTCATACCATGGTGGACCTCAACTGTCCCTTCCTCCCGGCTGCCATGCCAGTGGGCTCCCGAATTCAGCTGTCCCTGGTGAATAAGATGCTCCTAAAACCAAGATATAGCATGAAACATGGCACAGTGCTTCTCACCGAGGCGGTGCTGCCAGCGGGTTCCCAGGGACAACACCAATGCTGAATAAGCCATCACTGGTGCCACTCGTATCCTCTTATGGAAAGTGGAAGACGAAAACTCGTTAGCGACCCTCAGCTACTTTTACTGCCCTGTTTTAGGCCAATTCCTCCATCCTTGAAGGCTGAGATGCTGCTGATGGGAGTCTTTCAGCTTCTAACAATAGAGACCCGTTGCCTGGGAAGGGATGCGGGGAAAGTGCTGCTGCTGCCACTCTTCCAGAGGAACAAGCCATCTAAACATCACATGAGCATTTAGCTGTGCCCAAGACACCCCAGATCTCTAGCTATTACAGAGAGAGGGCTCACCATAGCCCCACCAATCCTTCTACAGACTCTGTGACAGCCCAGAACAGGAGTTTACTGGCTGACAGTAAGTTTTAATCTACCCAGCCTGACATGTGTCTTCAGGAGGGTCTGCCAAGGCAGGCGGGAAGGAAGGAAGGAAGGAAGCAAATGCAGGGAAATGCATCCACTCCAGCCCTGCACAAACACAGGTCCCCTGCACATCGGGGGGTATACATTGGCACCTAAAGCAGAGGGAGAGGCAAAGAGGAGCAGGAACTCAAAGGGCAAGCTTCTAGGAAACAGCTCACCTAGAAAACAGAGGGTCAGCTGAAGGTTAGCAGGGAAAGAAAACTCCTATGAGCAAGCAACACACCCTCTTGCAGCTGCAAATAAAGCACTTGAGGTGTATCAGTAAAACCAGCCAGTTGGCACAATTAAAGAAAATGAAGGCAGATGAAAAAAAACCCTAAATATTGAGACAGATAATTGAAGCTGTGGGGACTTCACACAACTATTCTCTGTTGATATGAAGCAAGTTCAAGCCAACGCAAAAGGCCAGGCAGGCATGAGGTGGTGACAGCCCCCCACATCTCTCAGCAGCACTGCACGTCCCTGGCCTCGGCGAATAAAACCCCCGGAGCAAGCACAGATACCAGTGGGGGAAGATAAAAACCTAAGTTGTAAACATACCCTCCGCATTCCCCTGAAAGGAACTGCCCAAAGCCAGCCAGCAGCACAAATTATCCTGCACCTTCTAGAATAGGAGCCACCAATCAACAGCAGTAACAAGCGCAGACAACGGTCTGTGAACCCCGCAGGCTGGCAGCGTGTCCTCTCGCAAACCTGCTCCTGACCAACCGACACGCTTTCCAAGAGGGTCCATCTCCCATCAACCAACAGGTTAAGGTGCACCCTTTCAATAACTCATGGGTAAAAGCCTTGCCAAACTCACCACAGCATTAGCAAGGTGCCCAAAATCGTGACAGATCAATTCAATTGCTGAACCGCCGCTTGAGCAATCCGAAACCCTGAAGCGCCGGCATCTGGCCCTTAATTAACCCAGATAGCACAAGGGCCATGAGAGCGGCTGTACGCAGAAAAAAAGAGTCGCAACTGATACAACCCATCAACCAATAATTGGGGAATAAAACACACAAACAGACAAAGGAAAGTCCTGAGGCATCCCCTGTACCACACACTGCCAGGCAGAGCAGCACGCGGGGATCCCAACATCGCAGGGCCCAAAGCATCGTGCTCCAGAGAGCCGTGGCGGGGGACTTTAAGCAGCATAAGCTCAGAGATCACCTCAAGCACGGATAACACCCGCAGTGTCCCTCCTGAAATGCCAGCCCACGCCAGCCAAGCGCCCTCACAGACGCTGAGGACCCTGTTCTGGAGGTAACAGGATGCAGCATCAGCCCCAACAGCTTCCCGCGGCAGAGGGGATGTTTTCTTCCCAGGAACGCCAGGCTCTGCATGGCTCTGAGGCCAGATACCTCCTGCCACGAAGTTCCCAGCCTAGCTTGATCCGATTAAGGACCAACACCTCTGGGAAGCCCCTTGGGGTCCCAAAGCGACAAGTCTGTTCAGTCCAGTGGCCTGAGCCATGCGAGAAGCAGCCCACAGCTCCTATGGCCAGGCCTGGGGGGTAGCAAACCAGATCGAGGCAACTGCTTATCTGAGGCACCCATTTAACATTCCATGCCCCAAGCAAAAGCGGACAGCAAAACCCCGCGTAATCCCCTACTGCTACTCAGGGACGGCATCCCTGACAAGTTTTATACCTCTGGCAAGCTCCGTACGATATAAAGTACCTGCAGAGAAGACAGAGAACACCTATAATACATCTCCTTTAGGCAGAATCTGTTTCACAGACTCCTTTTTATCAAACTTTGGGGTTTTGCCCCCCTAAAACCTTCGTGGAGGAGGCAGCAAGCACAGGATATCAGACCAGGTGCCTGCCTGTCCGATCCATGCCCTGTTCCCAGTTTATTCCTTGTCTCAGCAGAGCCTGGTACCGACCTCTTCCCATGGATCTTGGGATCCCATCGTGCCTTGCCATGCTCTGAGCCATGGCAGTGCCTGCACAGAGGCCAGACCCCCGCAGCCCTGAGAAGCACGCACCGACGGTAGCAACAGCTTATCAGTCCCCAAAGCTGCCCCCAGCCCCTGCTGCAGGCAAGGAAACCCGCACTTCCAACGGGTTCTGCCCACCAGGCGTGTTGCCCACCAGTGGCTCTGGCTGCCGGCGAGGACACGGTCCCCTGGGTGCTGCAGGGGGGGTAGAGGGGGGGACAAACTCTGGGGCTGACCCCGTGCACCCACCCGGGACGGATCGGGAGGGCAGGACTGGGCGATGGAGCTACAGGAGGCCACAGGCAGAGGCGCAGCCCTGGCGCCCGCTCGGGTCGTGCCCGCGGGGTGGGATGCGGCCCCGGGCTGAAGGCGGGGAGGGGGCGCGGGGAGTAGGGACCGGAGCCAGGCTGCTGGCTGGAGGGTGCCCCGTATACTGCCGCGCCCGGGCAGGGGTGGGAGCCGGGCCGGAGGGGCAGGAAAGTCCCAGGCCCAAGGGGAGGGGACGGCCCGGCCCGACCGGGAGCGAAGCCCGCCGGCGTGGGGAGTCGGAGGGAAGGCCCGACCCGGGGTGCGCACGGCCGAGGCCCGTTAAGCAGCCCCCGCTACCGAGGAGGGCTGTACAGCGGGGCCGCCTGGAGGAGCAGCAGCCGCCGGCCCCGGCTCCCGGCCCGGCCCGTACCTGCTGCCGCCGCCGCCCGCTGCCACCGGCCCAGCGGAAGTGAGGGCCGAGCGGGGGAGCGCTTCCGGGGCGGGGTTACCGCCGGGATGGGCGGGGACGGGGGCGTGGTTGCGGTAGTGATGGGCGGGGATAGGGCGGGGCAGGGGCGGGGACAAAGCGTGAGGACGGGGTGGTGGCGGGGAGGCGGGGCAGAGGGGGCGGGGCCAGCACGGGGGCGGGGCTACGGTCTCCCGTTTCCGAGCCGGCTGCACCCCCCCCCGCTCCGGGGGACCCCACCGGGACCCCCCTGCCCGGGGACCCGGGCCGGTGGCGGATGTCCGGGAGCGGGACACCGTCAGCGGTTCTTCTACCGGCGAGAGGGGGGGGATGGGGAAAGGGGGGGGGGGGCAGGAGGGGTCTGGCGGGACCCTGCTGCCCGCAGCGGTCCGCATCCGTCCCGGCATGCACCGGGGGGCTGCGGCCATCACCCCTCCGACCCCCTCCGCCCCGCCCCCGCGCCCAGGGTCCCCGGGGTTCTGCGGGAGTGCTGATTGGCTGGGCTCCGGATGCCTGGGTGCTGATTGGCTGGGCTCTGGATAACTGAGTGCTGATTGGCTGGGCTCCGGATACCTGCGTGCTGACTAGGTAGACTCTATGTGCTTGGCCTCTGCCTGGCTGGGCCGTCGGTACTTGCTGACTGGTTGAGCTCTTTGTGTGATGATTGGCTAAGCTGCAGCCGTGCCGATTGGTCGGGTGGCCCACGAATGCTGATTGGCCAGCTGGACTGACTGCTGGGTCTGCGGCTGGCCGGGCTGTCCGCGAGTGCTGATTGGCCGGGCGGTTCGCGCAGGCAGGTGGCCTGGGCTCCGCCCCCCAAGGACCCCCCTGTCCCGTCCCGTTATCCCCCCCCCGTCATGGCGAGCCCGGCTCTCCGGCCCCCTCCCTGCCTGGACCCCCCCAGCACCCTGCAGGGGCGTCCCCTGCCCTCTCGGGGGGTCCCGGGGGACCCTCCTGGCAGCCCCGGCCCCCCCTCCAGCCAGGGGAAGTGCCCAGCCCCCGGGGGGGTTATGAAGTTGGGGGGGGGGGCTGGACGCTGAGCCCCCCCAGGGTCCCTGCCCTGGCATCCCACTCGTGGGAGGGGGGTGCTGTGTCACCCCGGGGGGTCCCCCCACTCTCCCACTCCCCTGGGGTGGGGCCTTGCTCTGCCCTGGGTGGTCCCAGCACCGTGCCTGGGGGTCCTGCTCTCCCTTCCCGGGGGTCCCGCTCTCTATTCCTAGGGGTCCTGCTCCCTTCCTGTGGCTCCCACTCTCTCTTCCTGGGGGTCCTACTCTCTCTTCCCGGGGCCTCCACTCTCCAGTCCCAGGGCTCCTGCTCTCCATTCCCAGGGGTCCCGCTCTCCCTTCCTGGGGGTACCGCTCTCCATTCCCAGGGCTCCTGCTCTCTATTCCCAGGGGTCCCGCTCTCCCTTCCCGTTGGTCCCGCTCTCCCTTCCTGGGGGTCCCGCTCTCCATTTCCAAGGCTCCCGCTCTCCCTTCCCGGGGCTCCCGCTCTCCCTTCCTGGGGGTACCGCTCTCCATTCCCAGGGCTCCTGCTCTCTATTCCCAGGGGTCCCGCTCTCCCTTCCTGGGGGTCCTACTCTCTCTTCCTGGGACTCCCGCTCTTCATTCCCAGGGGTCTGACTCTTTATTCCCAGGGCTCCCCCTCTGTCTTCCCGGGGGTCCTGCTGTCTATTCCCGGGGCTCCCACTCTCCATTCCTGGGGGCTCCCCTCTCCCTTCTCGGAGGGCCCCCGTTCCCCATCACGGGGCCCCTCTCCCCACCCGGGGCGTGGCCGTGGGGTCGCCCCGTTCCCCCACCCCCACCCCCCCCGCGGGGCTGCGGCGCGGGGCGGTGCCGGTGCCGGCGCCCATCCCCGTTGCCGGTGTCGGGGCGGAGCGGCCGCCCCGAGCCCTATAAAACGGGCGGCGGCGGCGACGGTGCCGCAGCGAGGGTCGGGGTCGCCATGAGCCTGATGCTGGAGACGCTGCTGGGCCCCCCGGGGGGGCTCCGCAAGGAGCCGGGCCGCGTTCCCCCGCGCTCCGCCGCCTCCAGCGGCTTCCACTCGTGGCCGGGACCGGTGGTGGGGCGGGCTCGGGCCGGGGGCGGCGGCGGCGGCAGCGCGGCCGCTTCCTCCACCGAGAGCCTGGACTCGCTGAACGGCGAACCGCGGGCCAGGAACGAGAAGGAGCTGCTGCAGGTGCTGAACGATCGCTTCGCCGGTTACATCGAGCGGGTGCGGGCGCTGGAGCAGCAGAACCGGGCGCTGGCGGCGGAGGCGGCGGCTCTGCGGCAGCAGCAGGCGGGACGCTCGGCCATGGGCGAGCTGTACGCGCGGGAGCTGCGCGACATGCGGGGAACCCTCCTGCGCCTGGGGGCCGAGAAGGGGCAACTGCGGCTGGAGCGGTCGCGCCTGGCCGAGGACGTGGCCGCCTTGCGGGGACGGCTGGAGGAGGAGGCCCGGCAGCGAACCGAGCTGGAGGCGGCCGCCCGCGGGCTGGCCCAACGCTCCGCGCAGGAGGAACGGGCTCGGGGCCCCTTAGAGGAGCGAGCCCGAGCCCTGCGGGAGGAGGCCGAGCTGCTGCGGAGGCAGCACCGGGCCGAGGTGGGCGCGTTGCTGCGCGGGGCCCGCCCGGAGCCCCCCGCCGAGCCCCCCGCCGCCCTGCGGCCCGGGGTCACCGCCGCCCTCCGCGATCTGCGCGCCCAGCTGGAGGGGACGGCGGTCCGCAGCACCCTGCAGGCCGAGGAGTGGTTCCGCGGTGAGTCAGTGCGACCCTCCCCGTGTCCCCCGCCCCAATCCCCGGACCCCGCCGGCTGGCAGGGTCCCCCCTCATTCCCCGGGGCTGCGGGGACCCTCTGGGCTGCCGCGCCCCGGGGAGAGCAGGGACCCCGCCCATATATCCTGTGCTATGGCAGGGCGTTGCGGTAACCCGGCCCAGGGGGCGTAGGGACCCCCCCCATATATCCTGTGCTCCGGGAGGGCGTTGGGGTAACCCCAGTGTCTGCGGGTGTGCTGCTTCCCCCCGCCCCGCACTGCGTCTTGGGGAGGGTGGCACGGTCACTGCTCCCGGAACCCCGCAAGTTTTCGGGGTGCCGGACCCCCCCCCACCTAATGCTGCAGGGTGTCCTACTGGTCCCCTCCCACATTCCCCCCCCCCCCCCCCCGCGCTGTTTGCGGTGCGCTGCAGGGAGGGGATTACAGTGGAGGGGGGGGTGCCGCATCCCTGACGCGGGGGGGGGGAGCAGGGTGTGTCCCTGCTGCGCTGTTGGGTGGGGCATTACGGTACCATCGGGGGGGTGGGGGGGAATCCGCACCCCGAGGTTCAGCACCCATGGGTGGGCGGCGGTTCAGCACCCTGGAGAGCGGTGCTTCAGCACCACTGAGAGCGGCGGTTCAGCACCCTGGAGAGCGGCGGGCGCGGCACCCGTGGGAGCGCTGTCCCGCGGGGTGGGGGCTGCCCCCGGGAGCAGCGGGCTCTGTGTCGTCGTCGTCCCCCCAAATCCCGTCCCCCGTGTCCCTGCCCCCCCCCCCGGGTGGCTGCGGGGCGCTGCGTCATTCCCCCCCCCAGCCTTGCCCCAGGACGGAGCCAGGCGTGGCAAGGTGGTGTGGGCAGGGTGAGCAGGCAGCTCTTTAGGTGATAGGGGTTGTGGCAGGAGCTGAAGGGGAGAGGGAGGTTTGCAGCGTGAGTCTGCACTGGATAAAGTCCAGGATGGTGGAAACACCCACCCAGCCCGGGGACCTTCAATTCCCCGGCACAGTGCAGGCACAGGCGGAGCGAGGGCTGGTGAAGGCAGCGCACCCAGGGAGCCCCTGCTGGGGCTGGCTCTGTTGAGGACACACACAGGAGGGTGTGCAGTATTAAAGGATTTTAAGTTCCCCAAGAAGGGGAGACTGCAGCCTCCCTCCCTGCAGCTTTTCCTTTCCTCTGTTGCAGTGAGGCTGGACAAGCTCTCGGAGGTTGCCAAGGTGAACACGGATGCCATCCGCTTGGCTCAGGAGGAGATCTGCGAGTACCGCCGCCAGCTCCAGTCCAAGACCACCGAGCTCGAAGCCCTCAAAGGGACCCAGGAGTCACTGGAGAGGCAGAGACAGGACTCAGAGGAGCGCCATCATGCAGATGTCCTGTCCTACCAGGTAATGTGGCGCAGTGGGCAGCATCCCAGACATTGTGTGGTGGGGAGGGACCAGACAGCTGCTGCGGAGGAGCAGCGCTGGTGCTTTGGCTTCAGAGATGGTGATGACCTACGGCAAATACTCAGGGTTTTGTGTAGAGCCGGCATTCCCCAGCTCCTGGTGACCAGGTACCCAGAGCCTGAGGTTGCATCCAGACTGTTGTGTCCCTCACCCAGGCCGGAGCTGTCCCATGTCTCTGCCTGGCTTTGAGCTGCCCACGATGTTGGTCACAAATGCCACTGAACCGTGCCCAGGGTTCAGGCCACATCTCGTGTCCAGAGCTGGGAATTGCAGCATGTAGGGCTACACCAGGTGGTAGCCATGGACGGAAACACTGTCCTCAGAGTGATGCCCCATCAGCTTCAGGCTGGGGTTTGGTGGCCACCAGGCGCACCCAAGTCCTAGAGACATTCCCACAGCTTGTCCCTGCTGGAGTGAGCTCTGGGAGGGGGGTGAGGGCTCAGCTGGCCACAGTGCAGCTCTCCTCTGAGATGATGCAGGGCTCCTGCCCGTGCCCCAAGGGAACTGGACACACTGAAACAGCCCCTGGACGTGTACCCTTCCCTCTGTGTCTGCAGGGGAAAGTGGCTGCGGACCCCTCTGTGAGGGCACCCTGGTGCTGGGTGAACAGTCCCTCCTCTGGAAACCAGGGGACTATTTAGGGGTTGCTCTGCATCCCCCTGCTCCTGGGGACTGCACTCCCCCTGTGTCACCAGTTGCTCTGTCTGCCCACAGGAAACCATCCAGCAGCTTGACAGTGAGCTGAGGAACACCAAGTGGGAGATGGCAGCTCAGCTCCGGGAGTACCAGGATCTGCTCAATGTCAAAATGGCTCTGGACATTGAAATTGCTGCCTATAGGTATGGGGTGGGCAAGGGGGGGGTGGGCAAGGGGAGGGTGGGAGGGTCTCAGCCAGTCCCTAGCACTGGTGTGTCTGAGGACACTCCTCAAGGGCCCTCGCTAACACCTGAGCCCTTCTTGGTGAGAAAGAGATGATTCATGCTCCAAAACCATGGTAGGCAACGTCCAACTGGGTGACCCAGCCCTGCACATGGCTTGCAGAGGAAAGGGTGAGGAAACCTGCACAGCTCAGGGCATAGGAGTGGGAGGGTCAGCCTGCATCTGGGCAAGGAGGGAGATGGAGCTGCAGGGTATGGCTGGCAGCTCCTGGTCACGAGAGGAGGTGAGAGCTGGGTGAGAAGCCATCACTGACTGCCCTACTCTGGTCTTTTTCTGGCAGAAAGCTCTTAGAAGGGGAGGAATATCGGATCGAGTCTGGCTTTGGGATGCTCTCCTTCCCCGAGGTAGTTCCCAAGGCTCCCAGCATCACTGCCAACATCAAGGTGAAGAGTGAGGAGAAGATCAAGGTGGTAGAAAAATCTGAGAAGGAGACAGTGATTGTGGAGGAGCAGACAGAGGAAATCCAGGTGACTGAGGAGGTCACAGAGGAGGAGGAGGCGGCTGAGAAAGAGGCTGAAGAGGAGAAAGCTGAAGAGAAGGAGGAAGAAGAGGAGGAGAAACCTGAAGCAGAGGGTGAAGAGGAGGCTAAGTCTCCTGCAAAAGAGGAGGCCAAGTCCCCAGAGAAACCTGAGTCTCCCTCAAAGGAGGAGGCCAAGAGCCCGGCCATCAAGTCCCCAGAAAAGCCTGCAACCCCCTCAAAAGAGGAGGCCAAGAGCCCGGCTGTCAAATCCCCAGAAAAACCTGCAACTCCATCAAAAGAGGAGGCCAAGAGCCCAGCTGTCAAATCCCCAGAAAAACCTGCAACCCCCTCAAAGGAAGAGGCCAAGAGCCCGGCTGTCAAATCCCCAGAAAAGCCTGCAACCCCCTCAAAAGAGGAGGCCAAAAGCCCGGCTGTCAAATCCCCAGAAAAGCCTGCAACCCCCTCAAAAGAGGAGGCCAAGACCCCAGCTGTCAAATCCCCAGAAAAGCCTGCAACCCCCTCAAAAGAGGAGGCCAAGAGCCCGGCTGTCAAATCCCCAGAAAAGCCTGCAACTCCCTCAAAAGAGGAGGCTAAGACCCCAGCTGTCAAATCCCCAGAAAAGCCTGCAACCCCCTCAAAAGAGGAGGCCAAGAGCCCGGCTGTCAAATCCCCAGAAAAGCCTGCAACCCCCTCAAAGGAAGAGGCCAAGAGCCCGGCGGTGAAGTCCCCAGAGAAACCTGCACCCCCCTCGAAAGAGGAGGCCAAGATCCCGACTGTCAAGTCCCCAGAGAAACCTACACCCCCCTCGAAAGAGGAGGCCAAGACCCCAGCTGTCAAATCCCCAGAGAAACCTACACCCCCCTCGAAAGAGGAGGCCAAGACCCCAGCTGTCAAATCCCCAGAGAAACCTACACCCCCCTCGAAAGAGGAGGCTAAGACCCCAGCTGTGAAGTCTCCTGAGAAAGTCAAATCTCCTGTGAAGGAGGAGGCCAAGTCTCCGCAGAAGGAAGTGGCCCCGGCCAAGGAGCCCACCCCCTCGCCCCCAAAGGAGCCGAAAGCCCCTGCAAAAGAAGAGCAGCCGAAGGAGGTGAAGGCTCCTTCCAAGCCTGGAGCTGAGGAGGGCAGGAAAGAAGAAGCTCCCAAGAAAGATGTCCCAGCTAAGGTGGAGGAGAAGCCCAAAGAGAAGGCGGCTGCTGTGCCAGAGCCTCCAGCCCCACAGGTGAAGGAGACCACCAAGCCGGGCCCCAAACCTGCGGAAGAAGGAAAGGCTGAGAAGGAGGCTCCGCCAAAACCTCAGCAGGAGGTCAGCAAAGCGTCTGCGAAGGAGGCTGAGAAGCCAAAGGCTGAGGAGAAGGCAGAGGAGCCCAAGAAGGAGAAGGCGGAGGAGCCCAAGAAGGAGAAGGCGGAGGAGCCCAAGAAGGAGAAGGCGGAGGAGCCCAAGAAGGAGAAGGCGGAGGAGCCCAAGAAGGAGAAGGCGGAGGAGCCCAAAGCTAAAGCAAAACCCAAAGATGAGCCCAAAGCCAGTAAAGAGTCCCCCAAGGCCGAGGCCCCCTCCAGCAAGGAGGCCAAAGCCCCAGAGCCGGCACCCGCCGCAGGGAAGAAGTGAGCAGAGCCCTGGGTGCTGAAGAGCACTTCTGGGTGTGGGAGCTGCTCCGGTCCCCTTCCACAGCTGGACCTGGCGTGGGGACCCCTTGCCAGGCCGGGCTTTACCTTAGCAATATGTCTGTGTGAGAGACGCAGCCCCTCGCTGCCCTGCCCCGGCGGTTTGGCCGATAGCTTCCCTAGCAGAATGTGATATACGCCGAGCGCCACATTTAAACACTTGAATTATAACCGAGGAGAAGAGACCCCAGGGGAACCGACCGCCCTTCTCCAATAAGTGCATTTATTTAATGTATGTGCAATTGATGGATGAGTGCAATGCAGAGCTCTAGCTGCTTGGGAGGGGGGGTTGGCGGGGTCCTTGGGGTCCTTCCCTGGCCTGGGGGTGACGACTGGCCCTCCGAGCGGTGACCCAGGCTGCAGCTGGCTTCGGTGGGAGAGGCTGGGCACTGCAGGGATGCTCACAGACACACGGTGCACTAGGATCCTCAACCCACTGTTATTTGCTTTCTGTGCAATAACCAAATAAAGTGCTTACAGAGACACTCTGGCTCTTGCTGGCCTCCTCTCTGGGGTGGCAGGGTGTGGGAAAGGAAGAGATGATGAAGGAAGGCAGGAAAGCCTGGCCCGGGGGGGCTGGGAGCTGTCAGCCAGGGCTGGGGGGTGACATGGGGCTTCCCAGCAGCCCGGCTGCATTCCAGGGAGGAAAGCTCAGTCCTTGCCTGGAGAGAGCCCACCCCACAGCAGGCACAAAGGAACCCCTGTCCTGGTGGGCTGCCTGCGTGATCCCTGCCTGCACAGGGGCCGGAAACAGAGCCAGCAGCCCCCCCCCGGCTCTGCAAAGGATTGTAGTGGGGTTTGTTTGAGGTTTTTTTCTTCCTTTTCTTTTTAAAGCAGGGCTCCCAGGGGGCTGGTAGGGCCTCCTGGTTTAACCTGAGAGCTGCGGTACAACCCTGCACTGCAGCAGTGCGCTGACAGCAGAGGCTGTGCGGGAGCACGGGGAAGGTCTGTCAGCCTTCCTGGGGGAGAAATCACCCACGGGGGAGACATGGAGAGGCTGGTGGCCAGGAAGGATGATGACCTTGGGAGTGGGGATGGAACCCAACTCTGCCAGCCTCGCTGTGGGACAGGACCCACAGTGGGGAGCTGTGAGGTGCTGGGATTTCCCACCTCAAGCCTCAACCCCTCACACAGTGCCGTGAGGTCCTGCCTCTCATAGGACACTGCTCTGCTCCCCTCCCTGCAAGCCCAGGGAAGCAGCAAAGCCCCCCCCACCTCGTCGTTACGGGGTTTGTGCCGAGTCAGCTGGCTGACAGCCAGTGCAGGCAAGGACAGGCTGGGGCTGCAGTGCAGGCTCTGGAAAGGGGCTATTTTTAGCTATCTCATATTTTAGCCACCTCAGTTCTGTGGTCCCGAGGCCCTGCGGGGGGGAGGGAAGGCAGGAGGCTGGCAGTGCCCCAGGCAAGGGGACACACCAGCAGCAAGGTGGCTGCCAGAGACAGGGGACAGGGCTTGCTGCAGCCCCCACACATCACCCCATCCCACCTCTCCGCACAGACAGGGCACGCACACGCTTTGCCTTCAGTTCAGCATTTAATCCCTTTGTCTACAAAACCTTCAAACAAAAGCCAAAACCTTGGAAAATAAACTGAAATGGTGGGATAGGGACACTCCTCCCTGAGGACAGGACAAGGCCCATCCCAGAGCGATGCCCAGGCGGTGTTCAGCGATGACTGAAGAAGCCCTGAGGGTAGTTGAACTTGAAGGGCTTCAGGCGCATGGGCCCCCTGCAAGAGGAGAAGAGGGAGAGGCTGACCCACGGGGGTCAGGAAGCCCACAGCACCCACAGAAAAGGCCTCATCCTGGGGTACTGCCCAGCTGTGAGGGGCAGATCCCCACAGGCAGCTAAAGGAAAGGCTTCAAGGCTGGCACCAGGTCAGGCAAGGCCGTGCTCCAGGGGACAGAAGTGCCACCGCGGTCCCTGCCAGCACCCTCAGCCCTCACCTAGGTCATCACTGCGCCAGGGTGCTGGGCTCTCACCTGACCAGACGCAGACACATCTTCTCCTGGGGAAACTCCTTGGGTCCCTCCACGCTGGTGTCATGGGGCTCCGTCTCCAGGTAGACATCCAGCACCATGCACAGGCGCTGCAGCTGGTTGGTGAGGAGCTGGTAGCCTGGTTTTGGCCCCCATAGCTCCTTGTAGTTCACATTGACCTCACTCTCCATGGCCTGACAGAGGCAGAAGGATCAGTAATGGCACAAGCTTGGGTCTCTGCTCTGCCCTCCCAGGACCCACAGTTGCATCCAGTAGGTCTCACGGGCCTGCCCTGAGCTGCCTGGCCACCAGCCCACCCCAACGGCTCACTTATTATGGACACAGAACTGCTGGGAACACCCCCCAAAAGCCAGAAGTTCTCCACCCTCCTCTCCCACCACTCCAGCTTACCCGAATGTTGTCATCGTTGCTGCTGGTTCGCTCTCCTTTCCAGTTCAGGCACAGGCTGAAGACAGGAGGCAGCGTGGAGTAACCGGGGTTCAGGACTACAGCTGCCTGGAGCTTGGCTGAGCAGGGCAGGGAAGAAGTGTCACCCACAGCCCACAGGGCCTCCAACTGGAGGAGTTTCCCACAAAGACCCCCAGAAGCTGCCCTGGGGGTGTCTGGTGTGGGAATTGGCAACTGTCAGGGGAAGGAAACATGCCTACCTGTTCCTCTTTCTATCAGGGCCATGTAGTAGAGGTGAGTGTCTTCAGCCAAGCCAGCCTCTATCACATCT
Organism: Haliaeetus albicilla; assembly: GCF_947461875.1. Classification (NCBI taxonomy): domain Eukaryota; kingdom Metazoa; phylum Chordata; class Aves; order Accipitriformes; family Accipitridae; genus Haliaeetus; species Haliaeetus albicilla. The sequence continues at coordinate 42,699,952 of NC_091492.1, forward strand.
TTAGTGTAGGGCAGCTCCTGCAAAGAGACAGGAGGAGTGAGCAGCTGCTGGCGCCGTGCGGGAGCTGGAAGAGATACAGCCTCACACTTGGCGCCTACCGCGTAATCTTCATAGGGAATGGCAGTCCACTTCACCAGGCGTGAGACGATCTTGGTAGGGAAGAGATGCTGGCACTCGCTGGAGACTGGCACAACGCCGTGCTCTGAAACCGAGGACAAGGCCACCTGAGCAGGGGAGGGCTGGGGACAGAGTTCTGTCACTGTCCTGGGGTGGGGATACTCCAAAACCAGGACCTGGGGACATCATTATCCTTCCGACACCTTCATCAGGTGTCCAGAGCCAAGCAGTGGAGGCCTCGGCTGCGATCCCACTGGAGCTCGCACAGGCCTGGCAGCACACGCCTGGCCTGCTCGACATGCGTGGCTGTGTGGTTCACCTCCCACCATGGCCTCAATCGATTGCCAGCACAGGGAAGGCCAGTCCCAAAGGAATGCTGGGCATCGAGAGGGCACAGTCTTCCTCTCCCACCCAAAACAGGGCAGCCCTCACAGCCCCGCTACCACTGAGAGGGAACAACTGGGAATGCCGAGGGTGGCACTGCAGATCTGTAGCACCATTGAAGGTGACATCAGTCAGCTCTCCTCTGCAGAAGGACCCTGCTACTGCATTCCCCGTCCCCAGACATGAGGTGGGGAGCCAGGCACTCACCGAGCGATGCAAACTGCTTGTGGAGAGCCAGGCGGGACTGAAGCCTTGTCCGCAGCAGCTTCACAGTCAGCTCCATGTGGCTGGCGCTCAGCGAGTTGTCCGCAGTGACCGTGTGCTGTGGGAAGGAGGGGCTGTCATCATCACACCAGCCTGCGGGCCCCCACAGTCCAGGATCCACCCCACCCAGCCATAGGGGCAGGCACACACTCGAGTCACTGCTCAGTGCCTGTAATGGGGCTTAGACTATCACACGCTGGAGATAAAATACGCTGGCATGGCCCTGCTGTGCAGATTCATCCCAAGTGAGCCCGTCCCAGCCAAGGGTGCACCATGGTTTGGGAGCAACTGGTGCTACCAGGAGTTCTGGGGTATGGGGGGACGGGATAGAACACGACAACTGTCCCCAAAGCCTCCCCAAACCCCAGCTCGAAGTTCTGATGGAGAGGGGAGGGGGTGTGACATACCTGAGGCTGATCCTTGGGGAAATGCAAGCCTCCCAGCTTCTGCACCCACACGTAGGGGTGTCCCAGCTCTGTCACGTAGTCACTCAAGGTCAAGATGCTGTGGGGACAATGAGGAAGGGTTACGCCACCCCAGAGCATTCCCCTTGCCCCGTCCGCCCACCGCCCGACCTGTGAGACAGCCGGAGGGAGCAGGTGCTTCTTTCGCCTGCACCCCAAGCCATGCCCGGTGAGCCCACCCGATCCCAACTGGCAGGACACCAGCTTCCCAGCCAACGAGCCCTCCATGACAAGCTGGAGAGGGACAGGCCAGGCCAGGAGCAGAGCACTCATCACACCAACCACCTGGGCAAAGCTGCCCCAGCTGTGTGGGGCAGCGCCCCACTCACCCCACTTTATCGAACTGGAACTGGTTGGCTGGGTTGGGTGTTTTCCTCCCGTGGTCTCCTGGATAGAGGCAGTTGAGGAGGGAGTCTGGGGAGAGCAGGTCACTGGCAGGAGGAGGAAAGAGATTAATCATCAGCAGCCTGGGCTCCACATCTCTCTGGGGCAGCCACTAACAGGTTCCAAGCCCAGAGAAGGGGATTACAAGTGCCATGAGATGCATTTAAAGACCAGAATGGCTTTCTCCTCATTCCACTCTGAGAGGAGATCTGTCTCTCCCTGGCTGTGAAGAAGATAGGTATCACAGGGCACCAGCTCCTTGGTTTCCCAGGAAGCTGCTCACTCCAGTGCACCAACTCCAAAACCTGCTGACGTGTGTGGAGAAAATATCACCAGCACAGGCAGGGCACAGCCTAATGGCTGTTTGCCACCTAACAAGTTTAAGCAGAGGAATTCTGCTTAACGAAATAAAACTCTTCATGTCTGACTGTACTCACAAGCCCGACCAAGCATAAAGGGCTGTAGGATTTGGGGTGTGGCTCAAGCCACAGCCTCACTGGTTTGGGGCAATACAGCCAAGGGCAGCTGCGAGGGAGGGAGCACCCTGCATGGAAACCCTGCAGAGAGATGCTAGCTCCTGTCACAGAGGGGTCTGGGTACCTAGAGGGAAAAAGAGAACCCCAAGAGGATTGGGAGACCTCATATGGGACAGGTTGGGAGGCAGCATTTGCTTCCAGGTAAGCCCAGACCCACATCTCCCGCCTCCCTCCTCCTCAGGCACCTCCTCCTGGCCCGGGGAGAGCCACCGGAGAGCTGGCAGCTCATCAGAGCTCCCTGGGCAGGCTCCCACAGCTGCCATTTCAGCTATTCCTCACACAAATCAGGCTCTAGCAGTCTCTGGGGAGCCCAGGGAGAGGCAGGCGCATCTCCAGTGCTCAAGACAAGGTGACCTGCAGAGCAAGCAGGTGAAGGGAGCTGCCAGGCACAGGCTGCAGGAGGGAGGAAAGCAGTTTGGCTGCAAGAGGGTGATTGAATGTGACAAGCAGATGTTCTCCCCCAGCTCCTGACAGGTCTGGCACTGCTCCCCTAAGAGGTTCCCAACCTCCCTGTCCCTGTCTTGTCATGACAGAGAGAGAGGAGAAGGATGCTGCCTGGGCTGCAGCTGCCTGGCAGGGCTCCTGGCAAGGCCCTGGAGCTAAGGGGAAGGATATCGCAGGGCAGAGGATGCACAAGGTGAAAGCCCTCCCCAGAGACAGAGATGGAGCTGTGCTCTTTGGGGTCTTCTTTACCCATCAAAGGACAAGCCAAGACAGCACCTTGAAACTGCAGCTCTACACAAAGGCCCTTAAGATGACCCAGGTAAGGCAAAGTAAGGGACTAAGGTTAAAACCTCACCTGCCGGGAGTGGGCAACTGGGCATGGAGTACCCCTGGCCCACTGGGTGCAGGAGCTACAGCTCAGCAGAGGGACACTGCCACCACATGCTGCTCTTGGCACTAAATTGCTCTGCCAAAGGGTCACTCTGAACAGAGCATGACAGGACACCAGGGCAGGGCATTCGTGGCAAGTGGAGGGGTCGCTGCCTGATGAGCTCCAGGCTCAGTGTCCCCAGGGCTCTCCTTACCCAGCACTGATGGCAGTTGTCATCTCAACAGCAGTGGTCACCTTGGCTTTCACCGTCATGACGTTGAGGTTCATCAGGTAGTAGAAGGTCAGGTGAAGCACGTTCTCATCTGTGCCAACAGAGAAGAGTTAACATTGCTGTCTGCTCTAGCTTGGACCACTCTGCAGAGGGTCAGCAAACAGGGCAGAGAGGCAATGCGGGCAGTAAATGGCAACCCACGCACTGTAACCTCTAATGCCATCCCATCAGCATTTACCAGGCTGTATCTGTCAGGCCCAAGACCCCACCACAAAAAGATAAAAGCTCTCAACTAGATGGAGGAAGCTTCAGAGCAAGGTCACCCCACCCACTCGAGCGAGAGGAGCTCCAGGAGACAGAGCTACTAAACCACCTTGTTCAGTCTCCTCCGGAAGGCCATGCTCATCCCTGCCGGAGCAGCTGGGCTGAGGGCAGGCAAGCCTCTCAGCACCCTGAGCTCTCCCCGAGAATCCCAAGCTGCTGCTGGGTTGCTCCCCAACCTGCTGTCACACACTCCTGTGCACTCTCTGCCAAGGGCCACCAGTACCCACTTACCTTTGCACTTCAGGTCAACAGTGACGGACAAGGGGTGCCGCTTGAGCATCTCCTTGCGCTTGTCATCCAGCTGCACGCCCAGGGTGGGCCTGCGCCGCTTCTGGGAAGGGCGAAACAGAGCTGTCAGATCCTTCTCCTCCCACTCCTCGGCAACACACAGCCCCCACCCTCTTCTCCCACTGCTCTCTCCTTCTAGTTTAGTTCCCCAGTCCCTCAGTTCAGTGCCCATGGAGTAGCATGGCAGAGAGAGGGGAGCAGGAAACCCTTGCCCTGCTGCAGGGCAAGGACAAAGCTGCTCCGGTTCCTATCGTTCCTTCAGCTCCCAAGAGTGTCCCCCACCCCTGTGGGACCGGACCAAGGACCTGCTGGCCCCAAAAACTTCCCCACCACGAGGGGCAGAAGCTGAGGCCCTTCCCTTTACAGCCCAATACACCAGGCATTGCTGCTGTGTGGTGGGGAGTGGTGGCACAGACCTCCCGTGGGCTTCCATGCTGGGGACAGGCAGCACCTATAGCTTCTCCCCAGCATCCAGAAGGTACAACCTGTAGGACCTAAACACCACCCCGAGGGAGCGCTGAACCACCCCTGGTGCAGAGCTCAGCTCAGTGCTTTTGGCAGACAGCAGGGGACTGACATGCATCCCTTCCCGCTGGACGCCAGGCTCCAGCCAGCCTCCCCAGCCTGAGGCTATTTATACAAAGTGGAACAGCTCCAGCCGGAGACCTGCGAGGCGGCTAGGTAGGATGCGAGCGGGGTAGATTTGTACCCTGGCTCTCCTGCATTCTGGACGGAAACTGGAAATGGCACCTCCCTCCTCCCAAGAAACAGCTGGATTTAACAAAAGTGCACTTCCACACACACTCACAGCACGGAGGGACCAGTTCCCAGTCCCAGTCAGGCCCTGCTCCCCCAAAACCTCCCAGTTAGCAGGCACAGATTGGTTTGCTCACATGATATGGTCCTGGGAAAAGACCCAGAAGGGGACAATGCTATCCCTTACCGTGGTTTGTTCCTCCTCTGCATCAGAATCACTTTCATCATCTGCACAAAGAGAGGGGTGTAAGCGGGGACTGCCTGGGGCTCAGCAGTTTTCCCACAAGGAGCAGGACTACCAGCCCTTTCTCCAAGACCTCAGCTCCCCCAGACATCACCATCCCCCCAAAAGCAGGGCCCTAGCAGGATGCAGACACACAGGAACATGTCCCCAGTACCAGGGGTCACTCCAACAGATGAGGGGCTGTGAACATCTCTCAGGAAGGAGCTGTGGATAGAGGGGATCAGCTGCCAGGGTCTTCAGCCAGCAGCACAGACACCAGACACTGTACCATTTCAGCACCCACTCACTTCTCCACCCAACCCCTCTGCCTGCACAGGGCATCAGGCAGCCTGCCTGCAGCAACACCACCCCAACTCACCCTGCGAGTCCTCAGGCGGCTTGTACAGGGCTTTGGCTTCCTCTACACTCCCTTCAATGGCCACCACAAGCTTCTTATCTAGAGAAGAGACATGAAAACTAACCTATGAACCCTACTTCTGTATGGGAAAGGCAGTTAGAAGCATTCCTGCCCCAGAAAGCTCCTGCTTCATGGCTGCACAAGGCAGAGCCCTGTGGCAGAGGAAGCTCGAATGAAAGCTCAGTGGGAAGTGGCAGTTGTCCACAGGGCTCCATGGGGCCACCTAAGGGCTGGATCTCCTGGGTAGGATGAGGTCAGAGGAGGGAAAATGCTGAGTTTTGAGGGACTGTCCCTGGAAACTGCAAAGGCCAAATCTTTATCAAGAGCCAAGAGGGCTTAGGGTCTGGCTGGCACATGCAGGGAGCGAGGAGTTGGGTCATCAGGGCTGCAGGTACTCATTACCAGGGACCTGGTGTGGCCAAATGCCACAGTGTTGTCCTTCCACGCTCCTCTGCCACTTGCCCCACTCCCAGAGCAGTGTGAGAGCAGGTGGGGTTGCAGCTCTCACACTATGCTACAGTCCTCTCCACAGAGGAGATGCGGACAGCCCAGGGGGATCATGAGCCCTGCTGGGAAATCCCTCCCAACTCAGGGAGGCTTCAGAAAGCCCCTCAAAATGCAAAGCTGCCTAAAGGGATGAATGCTTTCAAGTGTGCTGCAGGGAGGGACCTCTGCAAGGGCAGGCAGAGGTACTGTCTGCTCTGGAGTCACCACCACCCATGAGTGGCACAACGTAGCACCTACCCCACGAGGTGACAGCTCTTGGGAGGCCACGTCAGCACTGAGCCAGCTCGCAGGCTGCAGGGACGTCCCCACTAACCTTGAGAAGGGGGGGCAGAGGTGGGAAGCAAGCTTCCCAAGCAGTTCTTCCAGCAAGGGAGCTGAGCAAACAAGGTTTCAAATGCTGCTGCCTCATTGTGTGGGCCCTGAGGCCACCCTGCTGCTCTGGGCTCAGCAGAATCCAGCAGCAGAGCAGATGGGACGAAAAGGACCTCCCAAAGTGTCCCCAAAGCAGTGCTTTGGGTGAAATCTGGCCCGTGGGGGGAGCACTGCCCCGAGCCTCAGCTGATGACAGCTCCTTGCAGTGTCGCTGAGGACTGCACTCCCCCCTCGGTGCTCACCACAGGCCTGCCCATAGGCACTGGCTTGAACGAAGAGAACGTAGAGAGGTGGCGGGAGGTGGCGGGCCGTCTCGTACTGTTTGTGCGCCTGGTCAAAAGGCATGAAGAGATACTCCTGGACAGGCAGGGAGGCCTGGGGAAACAAGAGGACTAAGCTTCATCACTGGGAACAGAACAGCTCGCCATCCTCACCCCCTCCTTCATCCCAAGCTGGTAAGTGGGAGACTGGAAACCAGCACAGCAGCCGTGGTGCAGGGTTAAACACAGCCATGAGCACAGCGAGCCTCCAGGGGAGGGCTGGCAGCTCTCCTTTGCTGGAAAACTTGTGGATCTGAAGATAACCCAGTTCCTTCTCCTATTCTTCCCTCCCAAGGCAATTACAAGGGGCTGGAACCGTGTGTCGCACTCTAGGGAAAGGCACATTTAATGACTCCTCCATCCGCAGTTCTGTGGGAATTGCTGCATAAACAAGGAGACTCCAGAGAAGTCTCAGCATGGGGCAGATCTACCCCTCATCCACCCTGACTGGGAGTGAAACATCTCCAAAGCAGAATCAGCCCAGGGGCCGCACCTCTCTAACACAGCCCTCAGAGCATGACCTCAGCTGGGCTCCAAAGGCCTTTTCCCCTTCCTGCAGAGCTCAAGTACCTGCATGATGCTGTTGAGTCGAGGCTGGAGGCTGCTCAGATACTCCTTTTTCACCTCGATCTCCTTCAGGATCTTCTCCTTGCTGGTCAGGCACTCCTTGTACTTCTCTGCCAGCCTAGGGGTAAGAATTCAGTTACCGCCACAGCTACAAAGCCTGCCGGGGCCCACCTGGGGCTCCAACTCTCCCGACCTGGCAAAAGTCACTGCAGGAACCAGAAGAGCTCAGAGACAGTTACAAACAAAGAGCTCTTAACACCAAGGGCAACTGGAGGCAGAAAGGAACCGATTAGAGCTGGAAAACAAACAGGGAGAGAAAGCGGAAGCTCAGCCTCGTGCTGTGCTCAGAGAAGGGACAGCAACTGGATCTTCCTGCAGATCCGCTCCCATGCCAGCCTCTGCTGCCAGAAACCACACTGACAGAGCACTGCTGACCACACCAAGCTCCTGAAGAGGTTTTTCCACTTCGTATCACCCGAGTCACTTCACATCACATTAGCTCCATAGTTAAACCATGAAAGTCGAGGTTTAATGAGCTAGCAAGTGCTTCTCTGTAACTGGGTAGGAAGCCCAGGAAAATGCAAGCTCGCCACGACACTCTGAGCCCTGGACAGGCTCATGTTTAGGGAGAACACACTAAATCTCCTTATTGCTGTTGATTGCAACCTCTTGCCCAGCAGGAGCAGGGAAGCTGGGTATGGAGGTGTGCTGCCCAGGACAAGCCACCACCATGGCAGGGGGAGCAGCGGTTTAGGGAGCTCATGCACTCTCCTCTCAGGACCCTGCTGCCCACCAGACAAGAGCACCCACAGTGCAGAGAAACCCCCTCTGAGGGGGAACAACAGCCCTGACATTGCAGGACTGAAACACTTCTGCTTCCAAGCAAAACTATTTGTGTTGGGTCAACGCCCCACAACAGGCTCCTACACAAAGCAGTTTTGAAGTCCAGCTTTCAGACACCTTTACTGAGCTCCCCAAGCTAGTGAGAGCAGCACAGATCCCTGTAATGTCATTCAAGAGGCACTTTTTGGAACAGAGTCCAAGACAAATCCAGTACTCCACAACATGACAGTTATGGATGTATGCTAACAACCCCACCAGCATCAGAAAGTGCCCAAAGCACTACCGGCATCTGCTCTTGAGGCAGCTGAAGAGGCTATTTCCCACCACAACAGTGGTGAGAAGGGAACAGCAGTGTTCCCTAGATACCATGGGGCAAGGACTGGGAATTGCAAGGCTTCTCAGCATTCAACGTGCAACCGCAGGGCAGGGTCAGCTCAGCTCAGCTCATCTTTGCCCTCTACGCAGTTTGCAATGAACAATCATTTTTAAAGGAGAATCCTCAAGAGATCTCCAGGTTGAACACTCCCCCGCAAGCGTGTGCCGCAGGCAGAGCTGTCCGGAAGATCTCAGCTGTAGCGAGAACACGGTGCCTTCCACCAGGCAGAAGAAGCTGGGTTTGACGTGAAGGGTCTGGGAGAGACGAAGCATGAGGCGGCAGAGCCACATAGCACCCACCCGCAGCAGCTCTCGCTAGTCTGCTCTGCTGAGCTGCTCTGCTCATGCAGGCAGGCTCAGACTGATCTTTCCGGAAGGCTGGTCTCGGCTGCTGCCTGGCTGAAAAAGCTGCTGGCTATTATCAAAACACAGGAACGTTGCATCATGTTTGCTTTTTGCATGGGGCAAGAGTCAACAGAGCAGCTGAGCCACCTGGCCTGCCTGCATCAGCTGAGGGACCTCGGGGGTTAGAGCCTGCATTGAGGAGGCGGCTGCCAGCACCAGGACAACAGTGCCTGTCGCAGCTCAGCCAAGACCAGCGCTGCGCAGGCAGCTCCCCACTGTGGCGAGCGTTAGGAGCACAGCCAGGCAGGAACAGCAGCAGCACTGGGCTGTGCCAAAAAGTCAGGCTGGCTTAATTTTGTTCCTTGCACCACAGCGTGGCAGACAAAACAGGGATCGCTTCGCCCTGTGTGGCGTGTCTTGCAGAAACGGATTCTGGATGGAAGCGCATAACCACCTATCCTTCAGTATCACCCCTATGGCAGGCAGCATCCCTGTTTCCTGCTGCAAGAATCTCCAAGTAGACGCTGGGGAAACATCAAGCCATAAAATTCATTTTCTTCCCTTGTACCCAACAGCCAGTGCTGATGTTCACTGCCTCAGTGACAGAATACGTGGGCTTACCAGAAGAGCCAAGATGCCTTTGGTGTCATCACCCAGAGCACAAGGCATGGTCCCAGCCGGGCAGCCCCTCTTGCACAGTGGCTGCGGCTGGCTTGGGGCTTCTCTCACACTGGTTTGGAGGTTGTTCTGCTGCTCCCCAGGATCCCTCAGGGCTCTCTTACATCAGGCAAGTGAAAGAAAACTTCCTGATCTACGAAACAAGGATCATACCAAGCCCAGCTCTACACAAAAGGTGATCCTCCACGCCAAGGGCTCAGTTACACAATAAATCTGTCACTTGTTCTACACTGATTATTTCAAGAGGGTGTTAAAAACCTTTATCACCCATGTTTGCTTCACCCAGTAGCTGTGCAGCTAACTCCCGGGGTCTGCCAAGAGCCCTGCAGCTTAGCGTGTGCCACGTGCTCAGCGCCGGACAGGCTGACACTGAACTGAGATGCCGGTGACCCACCTCTTGCGCTGCTCCAGCTCCCAGTCCAGGCGGGCCAGGGTCTGCTGGTGGGGCTCAGACAGGGTGATGGCAGGCCGGCTGATTTCAGGGGGGGCCTCTTTGTAAAACTCCTCCAGGCTCACCAGTTCAATCTCCTCATGTTTTGACCTGCAAGGAGAGATGGATCAGATTGGGGAAGAGCAGGAAACGCTGCAGCATGGCCAAACTCAACCGTGTCTCACAGGAGAGCAGTCAATGCCAACAGCACCCTGTGCCCCAGCTTCACTCTGCTACGTGAGCCACCACAGTATCAGCGAGCTGAACCACAGCAGAGGAGAGAAGGGTCTGACAAGTGCCCCCTCTTCACAGAGGCGCCTTCCCCACATGGTTAACCAAAGCGCCGTTTGAGGCATCAGTCTAAATACAGCCCTCCTGGCAGCAGCTCAGAGCACTGCCTATGCAACAGGCATGATGGAAGGCTTGCCTTTTGGAAGAAAACTCCTGATATATGGAGACCAGAGTCTCCTTGAAGAGACCAGCATAGCCATGTCTTTGACATTTATCTGTTTTTCTCCTCCATTGTCCCTCAATCACAACAGATACCTTCTTCCCTACATGAGCCTTCTCCCCTGTGACCCAGCACAAGAACTCTGGGACACTCGGTCTCTCTTGTGTGGTGGCATCTGGAGCACCTGCTCTCCCCCACAGCAGGGTCAGGCAATGCAACAAGAGATCCCAAACGTTCGAGGCCTCCACCCTGTCTCAGACACACTGTCACTCCCCGTCCTCCCCAGCCAAACTCACTTGAACTCCAGGCATTTGGTGATCTCTTTCTGCAGGTGCATCACCTCATAGAGCAAGTTCTGGAGCTGCAGGTGATATGCGTCAACCTTCTGCTTTGCCTGAAACACAGACATAGCCAGAGCAGGGGATGAAGCTCTGTTACCTTCCTCCCAGCAAACACACCCTGCAAGAGTCACCAACGCTTCCCCCTCACCATACCAACTAGGGACAGTGGGTTTTAGGGTATGTAACAATTATTTTTGTGAAAAAAAGACATTTTCAAGGACTGGAAAACCAAACAATTGTTGACATCAAACTGATTCTGCTCCCTTCCAGCACGTTTCAGGGACAAGGCACAGAACAGAGCAGACCTGCTGGGGCACACAGATCGAGTCCCCTCCCATCCCTATGCCTCAGTCTCATCCGCAGCACGATGAAAATAGTGTTGGTCATGAACTGTGAAAAGCTCTCCGAGAACTCTGGGTAAGGAGCTTCAGGGCCAATCATATACACATTTCTCAGGCCTGCAGCATGCCAGGACTCCCAAGACAGAGCTTTCTGACTCCCCGTTATACTTGAGACAGAAGCAGATACTGTTCCTTCGTTATTCATTATAATTACAGCTTCTGCTGCACCACAGTAGAGTCTCCTGATAAACCTCTAATTCAACAACCACAACCTAGCTGGTGTTTAATTACTCCCATGCGTGTGCACATGCATCCATACACAGACCAGGCAGAAATGGCACTATCTCTGATCCCACTAAATCTCAACCTGTATTCATCACACCCCAGCCTGCTCTGTACCTCATGGGTTTGATCTCTCCCTTTCTTCAGCCGAATATGAGCCAGCCGGTTGAGCTTCTTTAGGGTCATGAAGTGCACACAGCTCTGAATCCGCCGCTCGTCTATCTCCGAAGCCTGAGTGGCAGGACAGAGGCGTTTGAAGCAGAAGACAACAACTAGCACCACAAAGCCCCTTTTGCTGCAGGGACTTCCTGGAAGTCCTGTCACAAAGGGGGCTCCATGCTTCGCCAAGGAGCCACAGTTAACATCACCAGGGCTTCCAAGGGAGCCTCCCGCTGCCAGACTCACAGATCACCCACTGGAAATAAACAGGGGGGTTCCGGGCTCACTCTAGTGATTTTTCTCAGCAGTAGGAACAGGGGCGTTTGAGCCTGAAGTGCCCACCCTGCCGTGCAGAGGACAGCATGGGTGGTCGCAGCACAAGCCTTCCCCAGCCACGTCGAGGCTGCCGGGCCTCCACCAGACAGCGAGGGCCTGGTCACCCCCACTGCAGTCAGGAGGGGCTTGGTTCCTTCCCCAGGAGCCCCTGACCCATCAGTGTGACGCATCAGGATCCCAGACATGCTTTAGAAGAACGTGGTCTGCATACCGTCTGCTCAGGCAAGACCAATGCCTCAGCTAAATCATATTTTCCTTTATTTAAGGGAGGCTGTTCCATTTTCCTGACTCTCCCCAGAAGACCGTGCAGCTTCTGCTCCCATTCCTCTTAGATTAAGGGAAAATATCAAAGAACAGAACACATTAAATCAAGCACCAAGGCTTCTCCTTACATTGTCCTTGATGCCTCTGCTCTTCAGCTCCTGGATTTCTGCCATCAGTCTCTGAAGCTCCTGGCAAGTCTCTCTGTAGAGTTCGTAGTCTTTGATAGGGTCACGGAGATCCACCTCACACTCCTCGCTGTAGTACCTAACATCCTGCAAAGACAGAAAGCACCTTCTACGGCTCGTTCCTCCCACCTTCTCTGGCGGCTCGTTCCTCCCACCTTCTCTGGAAAGGGCGCTGGGAAACAAACTGCTGGGTCTTGGTTCCTGGCTCTGTCCATTAATCCCATGCCCGAGTAGATTTTACAGACGGGAGATGACTCACTTAACAATTCCGGATGCAAATACCATCACACATTAAAACGCCTGGGAAGTTCAGGCAGCCTCTCATATAGTTATAGTAAATTTAAACGGGTATCTGTCCTGCACCAGGTATAGCCGAATTACTACAGAGGATAAACCAGGGAAAGTAACTACTACTTCAACCCCAGTCTCCACTTTGGCTGAACCCAGGTTATCCTGCTGCTCGCGGGAGTGTTTTAAGGCAACCTGCAAACCCCCAAGGGACCTTTCAGCCTTGTTCTCACTCTTCCTATGTCTCCAGAGGAACGTTTGACTCCTTAAGCGCTGTGTTTCCTGAAGGAGATGGAAACAGGTTCAGAAATTCAGAGCGGGAGTTTCAGAGGCATTGGAAGCTGGCTCGGCTCTAGGGGAATGGTCTCAGAACTTCCCGAAGGGGAGATTAAGGCCAGCAAAAGAGTAGGTGTGAGAACAGCCCTTTGTAAGGCAGGATACAAGCACCCTGCCACTGCATGCTGGCTCTGCCTGTGCATGTGGGCAGCCAGGTGCCCTACCTGGTCAGCATCAGCCTTGCCCCGCTTGCCCTCCTGCGGGCCCCCATCTGTGCGGATCACTTTGGGTTTCCTCTTCTTGCTGGAGTCCGACGACATGGTGCTGCTGCCAGTCAACGGGGGACAAGAGGCAAAGCCACTGTCCATGGGGGGCCAAAGCCACCTGGGATCAGGGCTATCCTGGCCTCCCTTCAGCCACCCTCCCTTGAACTCTGCAGTTCTCCCAGCCCAGCGAGCCCCCCCACCTTCTCCCCACCAGCCTCCCCCATCCCAGCTCTCACCCCCACCATAGACCCCCAGCACACCGGGCCCAGCAGCTTCTACTCCTCCAGAGCCCCCCCCAGATGCCCAGCACACCAGGCCGGGGGCCTATACTGCTCCAAAGCCCCCCACAGACCCCCAGCACACCGGGCCGGGGGCCTATACTCCTCCAGAGCCCCCCCAGACCCCCAGCACACTGGGCCGGGGGCCTATACTCCTCCAGAGCCCTCCCAGACCACCAGCACACCAGGCCGGCAGCCTTTGCTCCTCCAGAGCCCCCATCAGACCCCCAGCACACCGGGCCGGGGGCCTATACTGCTCCAAAGTCCCCCCAGACCCCCAGCACATGGGGCCGGGGGCCTCTACTCCTCCAGAGCCCCCCCAGACTCCCAAGCCCGGGGACACCGTCCCCCCCCCAGACTCCCAAGCCCAGGGACATGGTTTCCCCCCCCGCCGTCTCGGCCCGGTTCCCCCCGGACCGGCGGCGCCCGCCTCTCCCCGTACCGCTCGCCTCAGCGCTGCCCGGAAATGAGGCCGGCGAAGCAAACGAGCGCGGGGCAGAGCGGCAGCGGCTGAAGGCGCCCCCTAGCGGACGCTCCCGCCGGAGGACCGCGAGCAACGGGCGGCGGTAGGCGTGGTTTTCGGCAAAGGGGCGTGGTCAGCGCCCCCATTGACAAGCCCTGCTGGAGTGGGTGTAGGGGGGGTGTCCCCCCACACGCGTGGGCTTGGGGGGGGTCCTGGTGCAGAAGGGCACCCGCAGGCATGGTGGGGTCCTGGTTGGGGGGTCCCCAGTGGCACTGAGGGTATCCATGGACTTGGGGGGGGTGAGGGGGGCCATGGTCTGGGTCCCCAATAGCACTGGGGGCACACTGGGGCTTTGGGGGGGACCTCGGTGTATCGGGGCACCCATGGGTGGGAGTCTTTTGGTGCAGGGTGGCCCCCCCTTGGTGCAGGGGGCACCCATGCCATCCTGGGTGAGACCTGGTTGGGGGCCGAGCACCCCCAGGCCCCTCCCCCCCTCCCCCCCCCCAAGAGGGCCAGGCTTTGGCATATTAAATATTTAATTGGCAGGAAAGGCACCCACTGGGCCCATCAGGAATAATTAAGACCCCCCCCCTCATCTCTGCAGTCTGCCCAGCCCCCCCAGGCAGTGCTGTCCCCTGCCGCACATGGGGACCCACTGCACGGTGGGGGGCTCCCACCCTTCCCCTCCCCGCTCTCATCCCCCACAAGGCACCCCAAAATGGGGTGGGGGGGGGGGAAGGAGAGCTAGGAGCTGTCGGGGAGCAGAGACCCCCAGCCCTTCCCCAGCAGGGCCAGGGCGCAGCCGGGGAGCGTAGGCAGGGAGCGTGCCCCTCTGGGTGCAGGCAGATGCCTGGTGCAGACCCCCGCTCACTGCAGGGGTGAGATCTTCAGGGGAATCATTATCCGTGACTCCATGGTCCGGATCAGCGGGACTGGAAAAGGAAGCAAGAACGAGGTGAGGGCAGGGGGTCCCCGCCGTGGGCAGGGGGTCCCCAGTGCGGGCAGGGGGTCCCCACTCACCTGTGTAGTACACATTCTCATCCCAGCCCCTCTTCCTCCAGGCCGCGTTCCTCGTCTCTTCCCGGGACTGCAGGTCCTTGTAGGCTGCGGGGAAGGGACAGAGCTGGCACCCAGGCCCCCCACACACACATACAGCCCCCACGGCGGTGTTACCCAGGGGGTGACAGGGAGCCCGCTTACCCCAGAGGTGGTGCACGACATACAGCTCCCCGATCTGGGAGAAGAACCCGCCGACTGCCTCCTGGTTCTCCTGCCGGTACTTAATGGCCCGAGCCCTGGCGCACAGCAGGAGAAACATGGAGGGACTTGGAGCATGACTGCTCCAGGGGAGAAACATGGAGGGGGGAGTTGCCCAAGGGCCCCCCCTGCTCCAGGGGGACCTTTTCCTACCTTGGCTCCCTCCATGCTGGGAAAACAGTCACTTACCAGTTGTTGCCCCATTCGATCATGGTCCCTGGCTGAAAACAGAGGAGAAAAAAAAAAAATACAGAGTAAGGAGCCAGATCCCATCTGCCCCCCCTGCTTGGGGTCTTCTCACTGGTGAGGGAGGAATTTGGGGGACTGCCCCCCAAAACACCAGGCAGGACCACCGCCCCACGGGTATATTGATCCAAAGGCCACCCCAAGGTGCGGGCTGGCCCCCTGCAGCCGCTCACCTTCAACTTGTAGGTCCTGAGCTCATAGATGTTGGGTCCCTGGCGGGGCAGGGGCTCGTTCCAGAAGCTGAACTCCAGGAGCAGCTGATTCCTGCGGGACAGCAGCATCCGGCTCCTCTCCTTGCGGAAATCCAGGTACTCCTGGGGACAGCCCCAGCCGGGGGTTTCGGGGTGGGGGCGAGCGTGACCCGGGCCCGGGGGGTCAGGCAGAGGCGAGGGGCAGAGCTCGGGCAGCTCGCCCCGATCCCAGCGGTACCTTATTCTGTTTGAGCTTGTTCATGCAGTCCATGAGGGCCGGGTACCCGCCTGAGAAGCGCCAGAGGTGCACTGGAAGGACAGCGTGGGGCTGGGGAAGGGGGACAGCACCCCAAAAGCCCACCTGGCAGCTCACACCCCTCTCCCCCTGTGTGACAGCCAGCCCCTGGCACAATCAGGGGCCTTCACCTTCGCTCTCAGCCCCTCCGGCAGCAGAGGTGCTGGGAGCGACTGCCAGCCTGCCCTCACCTGCCTGGTCCTGCTCGCCATACCACGTGTTCCAGTTCCCCACCAAGTCGCAGGGGTAGTCGGCATCCGAGTGGAGCTTGGGCAGCACCTCCTCTCTGTGGGGGCACAGGGAGGGTAGCTGAGGGGGGAGCAGCCACCCCAAAATGCTCCCGATCCCCCCATCTGCCCACCCAGCCCAGTACAAGGGGTCTGGGCACGGAAGGTCTGCCCTAATGGGACCTGGAGCGGCCCTGCAGGGTGCACCCATTTCACAGGGAGGAAAACTGAGGCAAGAAGCAGGGGCACAGACCCACCCAGGGTCTTGAGAAGCTCTGCACAAGCCCTCCCACCCCCCTCAGTCCACAGCAGCACCCCAAGACCCTGCCGGGATCCCAGGCAGCCCCCCCAAACACGCGGCGGGGCTCACGTCAGGCTGTTGTAGGCATCCAGGCACTCCGGCTTCACATTGTGAACTGCGGGGAGAAGAGAGAGGGGCTGCTGGGGTGGGAGCCGAGGCTCTGGGGTGGGAGCAGGACCCAAGGGAGAGCAACTGGGGTGGGGGGAGTGTCCCCACAGGTGAGGGTGGCCCAGCACGGCAGGGTGCACCCCCTCTGCGTTCATCCCCAGCCCCTTTCCTCCCAGCGGGGCCACTCACACTGAATTTTGTAGAGGTTACTGGTCTCCTTCTTGGAGAGGAGGTTGGAATGGGCGTCCTTGCGGGGATCCACCTTGTGCACGAAGAGGGAGCGGAACCAGCTGCCTTCAGCGTCCCTTGAGTAACCCCTGCGAGACAGCGGGTCAGCACCGTGGGCCGGGGGGTCAAGCACCCACTGACACCCCCTCGCTGGAGGAAACGTGACCGGCTGGAGGGCCAAACGGGAACCAGAGGCGATGCTGCCAGTCCTGCTGTCCTGGTTCCGCAGGCAGCTGCCTGCATCATCCTGCTGCCGGGGAGCACTGTCCATCTCGGAGTGGGGGGGCTTCACCGGGTTTTATCCGGTTCATCTCAGGGGGGAGCCAAGGCACGGCAGCGCCTGGCCCGTTTGTGTAGGGGGTGTGCAGGGAAAACGTGGGAAGGCCCGGAGGGGACGGGGGGGGGGGGATTTTGGCCAACTCTGCCCTGATGGGAGCCAGGGCTAGCCCCGGGGGGGGGGGGGGGGGCACCCCATCCCAAAAAAAGGGAGCCCCCTCAGCCCTAGGGAGCCACTCCGGCCAGCGGTGATCCCCTCCTCCGTGGGGCAGCCCCGCTGGTGCCCCCCCCCCGCCCCAGAAGGATGCAGAGTCCCGGGGGGGCGCGGAGGGGGGGACGGACACACAGCCACACACACAGGGCCCTTCCGCCGCCCCAGGGCCGCGCTGCCGGCCGGACCTTTGCCCGCCGGGCTGCTCCGCCTGGTGAGACATTAACAGCGGGGGGGGGGGGGCCCCGCCCGGCACCGCGCCAGGCCCCGGGGCCTCGCCCGCCGGGAGCGGCCCCTCAGCCCAGCTGAGGGGAACCGGGACCGGGGTGAAGCGGGGCCTGGGGCTGGGGGAATTAGGGCCGGAGGGACGGGCCGCTCACCGCGCTCCGCCGGGGACGCCACCGCCCCGCCGCAGCCACAGCAACGCCGCCGCCATCTTCCCCCGCAGCGGGGCGGGGCCTAGCGGGTGGAGGGGTGTGGCTAAGGGGAAACCCCGCCCCTTCTCTCCCTGCAACCCCTAACCTCCCACCCCTCAGTCCGACCCCGCCCTTCTCTCAGAAGCTGGCCTGGAGAAGGGTGATTCTGATTGGCCGTCGAGCCCCGCGGCCGGCCACACCTTCTCGCCCCGAACCCCGCCCACTCGCCCCCGCCCGCGGCCAGGCCGAGGTCTCATTGGCTGACGGCGGGGGGGCGGTGCCCGGGAAGGGCAGGGCCCTATCCGAGCCCTCGTATGCTAGCAGCCAATGAGAAGAGTCAGTTAGAGAGAGCAGTGTCTGATTGGCCGCGGTGTCTCGCTCCGCTTCATCCGACCCCCTGCCGGCTAGAGGGGGCAGCTGCTGGTTGGTCGTTGCTCCAGGAGGGCGGAGCTCCCTCGGGCTCCTCCCTAGGGGAGGCGGGGTCAGGATGGGGCGGGGCTGGGGGCCGTCCCGCCGGCGGGAGCGCCCCGGAGTGGGGCAGGGACCAGGATCGGGACCGGGATCGCGACCCACCTGCTGCGGCGGCAACGGCGCCCACGAGGGGCCCCCGCGGCCCCCCCCGGGTGTCCTTTGTCCCGCAGGGCACCCCCCGGGACGCGGCCTCTTCCTGGGGTAGGGGCGCCTGCCGTGAGGACCCAGGGCGCCTGCTGCGTGCTCCTGCCCCACGGCTTCCCCCCATAGCGCCCTCCCACCCCAGAGTCCCCCCCAGCCTGCCCCATAGCCCCCTCCCACCCCACAGCCCACTCGCACCCCCTAGACCCCCCATCCTGCCCCATAGCCCCCCAGCCTGGCCTATGGCCCGTCCTGCCCCATAGCCCTGTGGGGTGCCCTGCCCTGGGGTGTTTGGGGTCGCCCAGGTACTCTGCTGGAGGGGGTAACAGGGCCCCCCAGAATCCCCCACAGTGGGTATGGGGGTGCCACCCTGGCCAGACCCCTCAGCTGCTGCTCCTGGGGGCACCATGGCACCCGCCAGCACCCATGGGGCACCCCACCACCTATGGGACCCCAGGACAGAGGGTGTCGGAGCAGCTTGGGGTGCATCTGGGGTTAGGTTGGGGGTTGGGGGTACCTACTCCACCCCCTCCAGTCCCCAAATGCCACAGATTGGGGGTAGGAGGCTGGTTTGGGGGTCACCCTGGGGGGGGTCAGCACCCCAGTGGCCCCCCACCAAGCTCACCTTGCTGGGGGGCAGTGGAGGGACTGGAGGGTGGCGAGGAGGGGGAGTAGGGGGGCTCCTCAGGTCCTCACCCGGGTGGGAAGGCAACGGGGGCAAGGGGGCACCAGCACTCTGGGGTTCCTGGGGCATCTGCAGGGAGAGGGAGTGGGGGGAGCTGAGGGGAGGGAAAGAAAGAAGAGTTAAGAAGTTAACTGCCCTCCAGACCCTCCCCAAAACCCTCTGTGACTCTCACAGGCACCCCCCCAAAACTCTCTGTGACCCTCCCAGACCCCCCAAACCCTCTCTCACCCCCCCAAAGCCCCCAACCACCTCCTGCCCCTGCGATCCTCCAAACCTACCCCAACCTCCCCACTACCCAGGCACCCCATACCCCCCTCCCCATGGACCCAGGCCCCCCGGTGCCCCCCAGTGCCCCGCTCACCCGGGCAGGGGCGATGCACCCTGGCGCAGGGCACAGACCCAGGCGTTCAGCTCCTCGGGGGTCTCGGCCCCCAGACAGTACGTTCGCATCCCGGGGTGCTCAGCCTAGGGATGGGGGGGGCCCACGGTGGATGGCACCCAGGTGTCCAGGCCTTGTGCCCCTCACCCAGGGCACCCCCAGATTGGGGGACTCAGGGGGCTGGGGCTGACCGTGAAGAGGAATCGGGGGGCTCGGGGGGCAGGGGGCAGGACGTGGATCTCGTAGCCGGGCAGGGGGAGGCCGCCCCGCACTTGCTGCTCGCTGCTGTCTGGGGGGCAGAGGGGTCTTGGGGGGGGAACCCACAGGGATCCCCCATCGGCACCCCGAGACCCCCAGCACGATCGGGGGGACGTCGAGGACCTCCTCTGGGTCCACCAGCTGCCCCCAAACCTCCCAGGATGCCCCAGACCTCAGAGACCCACAGGGACCCCCAACTGCCCTAGGGACCCCCAATCCCCCAGGATCCCTGACGCCCCCAGGGACCCCCAATCCCCCCCAGGGACCCCAGGTCACCCAAGCCCCCCCTCACCCCCAGGTCCCCATGCCACCAGACTGTCCTACCCTCCCAGACCCCCCCCCGGCCCCCCCCTCACCCCGGTAGTAGTAGAGGCAGAGATCGACCAGCACAAACCAGCGGCGCTTCCAGAGCCGCAGCCCCGAGCTGTCCTGGAGGAGGGGGACGGGGCTGAGCCCCCCCAGCCTATCACCCCCCCCGACCCCCTGCTACCCAAACTCCCCAAACCCTCTCTGATCCCCCAAACCCTGTAACCCCCCCACCATCCCCTGCCACTCCAGACCCCCCCAAACCCCATAACAACCACCAGCACCCCCCACCACCCCAGACCCCCCAGCTCTCTCTGATCCCCCAAACCCCATAACCCCCCCAAGCCCCATAACACCACCACCACCCCAGATGCCCCCCGACTCCAGTCCCCCAAAACACATAACCCTCCCCCAGGACTCCCCCCACCCCAGACCCCCCAAACCCCAGACCCCCCAGGACTCCCCCACTCCAGACCCCCCAAACCCTGTATGCCCCCCAGCACCCCCTCACCCCAGATTCCCCCAAATCCCATACCCCCCCAGCATCCCCTAAATCCCCTACACCTCCCCTGCCCCCCTGCCCCACCTGCTTGTGCAGCCAGCCCCGCATGGCGGGGGGGGCACGGGGGTCCCTGCGCAGCGCCTGCCCCCCCTTTCCGAAGGCATGGACCCGCGGCACAGGCCGGCAGGGCTGGGCAAGGGCTTCACCCAGAGCGGGGGCTCCAAGGGGCCCCCCCCGGGTTGTCATGGTCCCTACCAGCCCCCCTACCCCAATTCACCTGTACACCCCACAATGACCCCCCGAGCTCCCCAGGGCTCCCTTGGGCCCCCCATCCCTTCCTCAAAGCTCCCCATGACCCCCCCAGCCCTCCTGACCTTCCCTGGGTCTCCCATGACCCCCCCAAAGCTCCCCATGGACCCCCAGCCCTTCTGACCTCCCTTAGGACCTCCATGACCCCCCAAAGCTCCCCATGGCCCCTCCAGTCCCCCCGAGCTCCCTTGGGTCCCCCACGACCCCTCCAAAGCTCCCCATGCCCCCCCAGCCCCCCCTGACCTTCCCTGGGTCCCCTATGACCCCCCCAAAGCTCCCCATGGCCCCCCCAGCCCCCCGACCACCCTTGGGTCCCCCATCGCCCCCCCTTGCCCCCCCCCGAGCTCCCTTGGGTGCCCCATACCCCTCCCTAACTCCCCACGACCCCCCCATGCCCTCCCATAGCTCCCCATGCCCCCCCCCCAGCACCCCTGGGCTCCCTTGGGCCCCCCCACCCCCCCCATACACCCCCCCGTGCCCACCTGGGTGCTCGGACCGTGGGTGTCAGCGGGGGCCCGGCGCGGGGGCTGGTCGCCGTCTGCCATGGGGGTCCTGCGGGGGCAACGGAGAACGGGGGGGGGCCCGGGGGGGCCCGTCAATGTCCCCATTGTCCCCGCGGGGACAGAGGGCCCGTTCTTCCCCTGCCCGGGCTGCGGGGGCGGCCGCTGCTCCCCGGACGCTGGGTCCCCCCCCCGGCCGGCTGGGGGGGGGTCGGGAGGGTTCCGGGGGGGTTCTCGCCCCCCGCTGGTCCCCTTCCCCTGCCTGCTCCCGCCGGGGTTCAGGTCCGTCCCGTTATCTCATGCTGGTCCCAGTTGCCATCCCGGTAACGTTGAGTTGGTCCCAGTTCTGTCCCGTTATCCCAGTACTGGTCCCAGTCCCATCCCGTTATCCCAGTACTGGTCCCAGTCCCATCCCATTACCCCAGTACTGGTCCCAGTCCCATCCTGTTATCCCAGTACTGGTCCCAGTCCCATCCTGTTATCTCCATGCTGGTCCCAGCCCCATCCTGTTATCCCAGTACTGGTCCCAGTTCCATCCTGTTATCTCCATGCTGGTCCCAGTCCCATCCCGTTATCCCAGTACTGATCCCAGTCCCATCCCATTGTCCCAGTACTGGTCCCCGTCCCACCCTGCCGTCCTGATGCTGACCTGGGTCCCAGTCCTGTTCTCTTACCCCGGTGCTGGTCCCAGTCTCCATGCTATCACCCCAGTGCCGGTCCCCATTCCCCAGTCCCAGTTCCATTACCGCAGCGCTGGTTCTGCTCCTAGTCCTATCCCATTACCCAGTGCTAGTCCCAGTCCCAGTTCCAATCCCAGTCCCATACCGCTATCCCAGTGCTGGTCCTGGCCCTCCAGTCCCACTCCTGTTATCCCGGTACTGGTCCCAGTCCTGTCCTGTTATCCCAGTGCTGGTCCTGGTCCCGTTATCCTGGTACTGGTCCCAGTCCTGTCCTGTTATCCCAGTGCTGGTCCTGGTCCCGTTATCCTGGTACTGGTCCCAGTCCTGTCCCGTTATCCCGGTACTGGTCCGTTATCTCAGTACTGGTCCCAGTCCTGTCCTGTTATACCGGTACTGGTCCGTTATCTCAGTACTGGTCCCAGTCCTGTCCCATTATCCCAGTACTGGTCCCGGTCTTGTCCCATTATCGCAGTGTTGGTCCCAGTCCCGTTATCCCGGTCCTGTCGCGTTGTCCCGGTACTGGTCCCGGTCTCGTTATCCCGGTCCCAGTCCCGTTATCCCGGTACTGGTCCCGGTGCTGTCCCGTTGTCCCGGTCCCGGTCCCAGTCCCGCCCCGTGTCCCCGCCCGCTGGTCCCAGTTTCCACCCCACCCGCCCCGGGGCCGAACTGGGCAGCGCCCGCCCGGGGCGGGACGAGCCCCGGGAACGCCTGGGCCCCCCCGGGAACGCCTGGGACCCCTCGCCCGGGCACCCCCCGCCACCCGGTCCCCCCGGGAGCGGGAGTTCCCGGGTGGGTGCCTGCCCCGGGGGGGGGGGAGGGAGTGGGGGGGCAGCACCCCCTGTCCCCGCGTCACCCAGGGACAGCCCGTCCTGCGGGGACACCCACGGATCGGGGACACCCCACGGGTCACGGACACCCCACGGGTCACGGACACCCCGTGGCACCGGGGGGGCAGCCCAGCCCCGGCAGCATGGGGGGGGGTGTCCCGGGGCGTCCGCCCGCTGCCAGGTCCTAGTGCCCGTCCGCGTCCCGCCCGCTCCCTGCCACGCATGCGCCTGACGCCCCGCCCCTCCGAGCACGTCACGGCGCGGGGTGCCGCCCGCTCCGCCCGCCGCCAGGGGGCGCCACTGCCCCGCCCCACCGCTTGCCTCCCGCTGGGCTGGGAGGCGGCCTCGCCTCTCCCCGCCCCCTTCCTTTGAGCGGCGTTTCGCTTCCCCCAATCACCGCCGCTCCCGCTCCCTCTCCTCCATCACCGGTCTTCCCGTTGGCTGCCGCGCCGCTCCACCCACGTGGCGGGGGCGGGACCAGGCCGGCGCGGGACCAATAGCGGGGCGGCGAGGGCGGGCGCAGCTCGGCGCGGCCCGGAGCGGCGGGGGCCCGGGCCCTCCCCACCGCCATGGCGCTGCCGCCGCGCTGAGCCGCCTCCCCCCGCCATGGCCGGGGCCATCGCGTCCCGCATGAGCTTCAGCTCGCTGAAGAGAAAGCAGCCCAAGACCTTCACGGTGCGCATCGCCACCATGGACGCCGAGATGGAGTTCAGCTGCGAGGTGACGGCCGGGGCGGCGGCGGCGGGACGGGACGGGGCTCCCGGGGCGGGGGGGGTGTCCCGCTGAGGTGGGCCGCGTCCCCTGCCGCCGCCTTCCGCGGCCTCACCCCGCTCGCCCCGGGGGCTTCCCCTGCGCCGGCACCGGGCCTAAGCCCGGTTGTGGGGCCGGGCCGCCGGTGGGAGCGGGGAGGGGGTGGGCTGCGGCCCGGTGCCCCGGCTGCTGGGGGGGGGGCTCAGGCCTGCCCTGGGTGGGCTCCCCCGGCCCCCTGTGGGAGGTACACGGTCACGGAGTGACCGCTGGGGGGCTGCACGGGTGGGACAGCGGGGTGCGGGCATGCCTGGCCCATAATTCAGGTTTATTCCGGTTATAATTCAGGTTTATTCCGGTTATAATTCAGGTTTATTTTGCCGTCGCAGCTGAAGTCGCCCACTGCGTGGTGGCTGTCGCGAGGAGGCCGGGGCTTGCAGTATTCCAGGTGGCCAGGCTTGAATCCACGAGGGTCCAACGCGAAGCGCTCCGCAAACTCACGAGAACGAAATTTTCACGTTTTCATGAGTTGTTAGCTCAGTCCCGAGGACGAGGGGTATTCTTGGGGGGCTGTGTCCCGGTCCCCGCACCCGTTGTTTCTGGTTTTTCTCTGACGCTTTCCTTTTTTTTTTTTTTTTTGGGCCCTTGGTCATTCTTAAACATTCTCCTCTGGGTGGTTGCTGTCAGGCCTTGGGGGTCTGGTTTGTTGCTGTGTTTTCAGCCAGTCTAGAGCGATTGGACACACAAACATTGAAAGCCATCTCTACCCAGTTTAACTTTTTTATTCAGTAGTTACGTATTTCATTAGTCTGGTCCAAATCTTGATGGAACTCCAGTGCCCCTAAGCTGAGGTGCGTTTGTCGTCATAAATTTTCTTGCTCTTGAAATCTGTTGTCAGCTCTGAAGAACCTTCTGCCTTTCCCAGGGATTAAGGATTTATTTTAGACAGTAGTGGTGTGAGCTTCCCACCGTTGCGCTGCCAGGAGAGTTTAAGTGTCCTGGCTCCGTTCTTGCATGTTTTTCCAAGGCTGCCAGTAATAATGTATGATGAAAAGTAAGTAATTCTTCTTTTTAATGGTGCGGTCGCTTGTTGTTTCATGTTGGGATTAAGGTGTTTGTGCAGCAGTAAGGCAACGCTCTCGGGTGGGATTTGACCATGCATCTTCAGATGACTTTTCAGGGAGGTTCCTGCCAAAAAAGCTTGTCGCTGCAGATAGACTCCTCCAGCCCTTCTGGAAGCTCAGGAAGGAGCTCACAAGCTGCGTGTACAGTCTTGCTCAGGTCTCCTGTATCTTGTCAGAGCCAGCGCGTGAGGGATGCATGGGGGAATTTCGGGCGTCGTCCTGCAGCGCAGAGTGCTCAAGCAGAGGGGAGGGAAGTAGTTGTCTGCAGGTGGGTGATGGGGCTCTTTCACACCATGCTTGCTGCAGACCAGGTGTGTTTTATTCAAGCACTGTCCAGCCCAGCTTGAGGTGCGAGTTTTATTCGAGCAGACCAGCTCCCTGGCCAGGTCTCTGCCCCTGTCTTTGTCTTGTAGTTGTATGGCTCTGGGGAAAGCTCCTTGGCTTGCTGACTCTGCAGAAGTACACCAAGCCCAACACCTGACGTTGCGGACAGATCAGACACACCCTGCGGCCTCGAGTCGCTGGGGCTGATGTGAGGGAGGGGATGGCAAGGTGGCCCAGGGAAGGGCTTGGCTTGATCCTTGCCGTGGCAGCCCACGGTGAGACCTGGAGCCAGGAGAAGAGCTTTCGCCCGTGGTGGTCTCAGCTGCCTCGCCTCAATCAAAGTCAAAGGGGTGGGAGAGTCGATGATCCGGGGAGGACCGTGCTCCTCCCTGAAGGGATCCGGCCCCTTCCAAAGGTTTGCTGGGCTCAGGCCCTGAAAGGGCAAGATGGGAGAGGAGCAAGCAGCGTTATGTTTGCCCGAGTATCTGTGTGTGTTTCATTGTGGTGTGCTCCTTCAGGCGGGAAGGAGGACTGCTGACCCGAGCAGGAGGCTGGGGAGGGGGAAACCTCTGCTGCACAAACAGTCTTTAGAGGATTAGCGGAAGGAGTCTTGGCAGCAGGAGTCTTGCTGTCGTGCTGTTTGGGGGGCTCTGGAGATGCGTTTTTGTGGCCTGTGAATGGTACCTCGTGCTGACAGGGACAGAGAGCTGGTGGCTTGTTGGAGGTCTTGTTGGGAGCTTGCTCCTGGGGGCATGCCGCTCCCTGCCAAGCTGGGCAGGGGGAACCACTGCTGCCTCTTGGCTTCACCTGCCTGTGCTCGTCCCTTCCCTCTCTGCCGTTGCTGCTCTTCGGCCATGGGCACCTCCTGGCTCCACTGAGGGAATGAGCTGGGGGTTCAGCAATTCCTCTGCAAGGCCAGTAGTCCCAGGATTGTATCTCTGGTTGGGTTTTGTTGCACACCCGCTGTGCTGGAGCCTGCTCCCTGCCTCAGGCTTCAAAGCCCATGGGAAATAGCACCGGAGCAGGCGGAGGAGGGAGAGCATGAATGTTTTGCTGCCTAATCCACGCTGCCACCTTGGCTTCACCCCAGGCTGCCCATCCAAACAGCCTTGCCAGGGAGCCCTGGCTGCTCAGCAGCTGTCCTGGGGAGCACGGTTTCTTTGAGTCTTGGGAGCTGGGAGGTGGGTGTTTGGAGCAGGATGGGGCAGCAGGAAATTCCTCTGCGTGCTGGGGCTGCAGGTCCCCGGGAAGGAGAGGCTGTGGTCCAGGCGGAGCAGCCTGATTTCTGTCATCCTGCCATGCCGTCTTGCCATGCCCTCCATCCCATCCACTTCCAGAAGACCCCGTCCTCCCTGCACCCCATTGCAAATTGCCACTGCTCGTCTCTCTGCCCAACCTCTGCGCTCCCAGCCTTGCTCCAAGCATTGCCGTGTTGCTCTTGCCCCTGTTTTTCTTCTTCAGAAGCTGGATGCGTGGCTGGTGAGTGGTCCAGGGGGTGTGTGGCCATTCTGGGGAGGCTGATGCTACACATGCTGGTCTTCAGCACAGCTTAACCAGTGGCTTCCTGGACAGGTATTGATCACATTGCTGGTAAACACATTTAAGCAATCAGTGCTTTGCTGTAGTGGCTTTTCTGTGTGAGATTAATGTAACTGATGTTTTTTTCTTTAAACTTTGTTCCCGAGCTCTTGAGTTGTGCTCTGTGTTGTCACGAGTTAGAGTTCCCAGCCCCGCTGTGCAGGACAGAGGTGACGTCCTCACCTCAAGGTGGTGACAGCAGAGACTCGAGACCTCTAGGCTGGCCAGGCAGCTGGAAGTGGTGGAGGCTGTGGGGTGTAAGATGTAACCTGCTCTGGCTTGATGGCTGGCTCTCGGGGCTGGACTGAAGGTCACTCGGTGCAAACTGTAGAGCTCCGACTCCTGTCCCAGCAGTCCTTCTTCTTCTGACCCCACCAACACCACAGTAGCTGGGGGGGACCTTGGTTTTCTGTGTTAATTTTTCAATCTGCCCTGTAGAAATTCCCAGCTGTGTATTTTAAGAGATTAAACCTGCTTTGCATCTGTTTACTCTGCAAATGATGTCTCTAAATTGAGCCTAAATCTAAAATAATTCATGGAAATGAAATCTTAATCTTTCTAACATGGGGATGAAGTTTAATAATCACAGTTGGGGTTTCACTTTAAAGACTTATAATTTGTTTGGGGAAATCTTGAAGATACAAAGTGAGTGTATTCTTTTTTTTTTTTTTTTTACTTCCATGGTGGCTGTTTGAGCCTGGTACCTAATTAATTGATAACATCTTGAGGAAGGATAGACATTTGCATAGCTCTTAAAATCTCCATCTTAAACCAATCCCTAGCTGCCTCACCTTCCTGAGAACACCCTCAAATAGCCCGGGCAGTCCCTCGGCTTTCTGTGCTTGGAAAGCAGAGCAGGAGAAATCTTGTTGAAAGACATTTATTGTTGATGTTCTCCTGCGATTAACACGGCAATAGGCCGTACACTGCTTGAGTACCGATTCAGGAAGCTATTTTAAGCAGCAGTAGTGTAAAGCAGAGCTTGCCAGGGTGTGGTACTTGCACTAATGGCTTGATGTCACTTCAGAGCGCAGTGCCAGGAGGCTGCCCTGCCCAATGATTTCCTCTGCTGTTGCCACCCCGATGGTGCAACTTGCTGACAGTGGCCCTGAACCAAATTAAAGTAGTTGATGTGGCAAAGGTAATGTGATTTTGGTGGTGCCTCTCTAGATGAGGTAGTCGGTTATCCATTATTTCTGGCATAACATCTTAAAGCCCTGTGGTATTTTTGAGTCCGTGTCTTCCAAGGCATCATTCATCCCATCCCTCCAGTGGGATGGCAGTGGTGTAGTGCAGCTGGTGTCAGGTTGGTCTCACCCACTCTGATGTGCAGTTTTTTTCCTCCAAGAACCAAGTTCCCTGGCTGATGGGAAAACCCATCAATCTTTCTTTTGGTCTTGTGCATGTCTTTGCCCATTTCTTCCTCTTGCAGTGGTCAGTCGGGTTAGTGGCTCTCTGTCTCTGGAGCCACAGCACCTTTTCTGAAGGGTGTGGGGGTTTTTTAGCCCTTTTTGTCATGCCTGTGATCTTGGGCCTGAAACTTTTGCAGGGATGGTTACTCCACCAAGGTGCAGCTAGCCACCCAGCTGCTTTCCAAGCTTTTAATCCTTTCACAGCAGGAGCTTCTGCGGGTCTTAAGATAAAAATGAATGGAAAAGCTTTACAGCCAACCTAGAGAAAGAGTTTAAGTATTCAAGCAGCGAGAAGAGGCAAGTTTGGACTGACGTATTTGCTGATCTAAACATGCATTCTGTTATTGCTTCAATGCTTAAGCTGTTCCTCTCTGTCCAGAGAATAATCTTGGTTGGAAGGGATCTTTTTTAGCCCAGTGCCCCACTCGGTGCAGGGCCAGTTGGCTGACATTGGTTGTAAAGCTTTTCTCTTCGCTTGTAAGTAGATGAGACCCAATTTCAGCAGCATGCGGCCAAGCATTAGTCTCTTTGTTAACAGGCATAGGGAGTTATGTAGCTGAGTTGCAAAAGTTCATCCTCTGAAATGAGAGCAAGTGAAGATTTGGTGGTGAAAATCTGGGGCCAAATAAGGTTTTGAGTAAGAGCTGGCACAGTAAATCAGGGTCGAGTTTTGAGCTCCATCCAGTCACTGCACCAAAGTAAAAAGGCAAGAGAAGGAAACCAGGGAGTGGAGTGCCCCCAGCTTCTTTCTGTGTCACAGGATACTTGGAAGGAGTTTTATAAAGATCCTTCCATCCCTGGTTAAATGTTTAGCAGCAGCTCAGTGATGCTAGTAGGGGCAGTGACCTCTCTCAATGCTGCTAAGCTTCTGCAAGCAGGCAGAAAGTTAACTGGAAAAGACGAATCTGTGGGCAGTAACAGCTATTTTAAAAAGCTGAGAGAAATAATCCCCCTCAGCTACAAAATGATCTTCAGTAAATTGTTGGGATACCAGCTGTCAAGTCAATGTTCTGGTTCCTTAGCGTGCCCATCTGCGCTGATCCTGCGTCGGCTCCCTGCGAGCGCTCGGTGCTGTTTGGTTGCTGCTGATCTCTCTTTAAATATGAGACGCGGCAGGTAAGGGCTGTTTTCTCACTTCATGTCTTGGAGGGGTTTATGCCAAAAAGAGTCAGAAATTCTGCTGATTCACAACAGTGTCATTTGGGAATTAATTTTTCAGAGATGTCTTGCTTGATGCGGTTCAGTTCTGCATTCCCTTAAGCTGTGCGCAAGTCACATGGGACTTATTATGAACACAGATCCTCTTTGGCTTCTCTCTGCCTGCACCCTGCATCTGAAATGCTCTCTGGATCCCGTGTGTCCCACTGCAGCCTCTTCTAAGCTGGTTATGAAACTCTGTGTTATCCGGTTCCCTCCAATGATGGTTCAAAACTGCTGTCGGTCCTCAGTCTCTGGTTAATCCGGAGGAGGTGTGTTGATGCAAAGGGGAAGGAGGGAAGGCATTTGGGATAGAAAGTCTTTCTCTTTCGGTGTATAGGCTCTAGTTTTGATGCCATTTAATACCTCTTTTTTTTTTTTTCTTCTCCTTTGTACAGGCAGTGTCTTTCAAGTAGGTGGTTCTTGAAATTAAAAGTGCTTGAACAGGGAAGCAGCCCTGGAAACAATCTACTTGAAGCTGGGAGGCAGCACTCTTACAAAATCAAACAGCCCTTAAGATTGGAAGAGAGGCATTTGACAGTATACGTGGTTAGCCTTGCTTCATTCAGAGGTAAAGTTGCCGTTGCCAGGGCAAGGCTAACCCTCTGTCCTAAGGCTGACAGCGCCGGCTTCTTAAAGCCTAGCTCAGCTTTCCCTGGGGTAAGCTGTCTGGTTTCAGACTGCATCAGCATGCAAAAGATCATTAGAGCAGGGCAGGCTTGTGCTGAAATACCTGGTGTCCGTCAGCAGTCGGCTCTGGCATGGAGGTAAGGCTTGGCTCTGTGATCGCTACCCTGCTCGGTCCTTCCTAGGGTGAGGAAGAGTGTGCTGTACTGCAGAGCATGCGACAGCAGCACGGAGATGGCTCCGTCTAACGTTTTATCTGTATGCATCCTTGGTACAGGAAGGCCAGAGGTCCTTGCAGGATCCAAGATCCTTCTCTCGGCCTCTTGGAGCTTCTTCACCTGCATTAAGCTGCTGACCCCGTAATTCTTAATTTGTGCAACCCCAACTTGTAGGGTGAGGTGAGGCTTTAGGACATCGTTGGTTGTTGTCCTCTCCGCCTCTCCCGCTTGCTTCAGTGCTGGCTGGCCAGAGCCGCAGCAGCTTGTTCTCCCATGTACCCCACTCTGTCTCCATCTTGGGCAGACACCACGAAATGTGCTTGGCTGCACCATCTGCGTTGTTACGCCTGGGTGCGTTTTTGGCCTCCTCGGTGGTTAACAGAAATAGATTTTAATTAAAAGCTCATTATCGAGTTGTCGTGTAGCATTAGTAAATAAAAATAACTTTTACAGCCCTGTCTTGTGGCTTAGTAAGTGGCAATTGAAAGTATTTGACATGACTTTATTTTTAAAAAAATGGAAGAATATTGCATATTTGATTCCCTGTTTGCTCTAAATGGGCTTTAAATACAAATAAATGGTTATCTGTGGCACTTCTGTTACCATTCAAGTCCAGAAGGAGAAATAAATGCAGTCTGCAGTCTCAAAGTTATCTCCATTTCAATTGTAAGCTGTTGTGGGTGGTTTGTTCAGGCATCTCCTGGTGGGATGAGGAACAGATACAGGCTACCCATTTATTGTTTCCCAGGTAGTTAGTGGAGGGATGCTCTGCTCAGCCCCTGCCCTCTCCCTTCTGCCATCTCCCTCCCTGTTTCAGTGCGGAGGCGTCACATCCTCATGTTAAAGCTTTCTTCTAAATGGGAACAACATCACACGGTGGAAGCTGAGCACTTCTTCCTGGGGCTTGGTCCCCTTTTCTGCATGGTCTTTTAGACTGTCGTGTCATCACAACAGGGGCTCAGCGCTCTCTTCTCTCTAGCACAGAACTAACACTTAATAAAACGATCTGCTAAGGTGAAAAACCATTTTCTGCATTATTTAAGGTTAAATTGGTGCAGTAAAGTATTTTGTAGGTGTTAGTAATTTCTTCAAGGTCATTCTGTAACCCAATACTGATCCTCCCACAAAGCGGTTGCGTTGTGTGGGGTACGGAGGGACCGTTCCGATGGGTTTGCTCTGGGAGGCAGCATGCCCAGGCTGAGCTGGTGGGCGCTGCCTTAATCTCCTTCAGTCACTTCTTTGTGCCTTATTCCCCAGCCTGACCCCAGGGATAGCTGAAGCTCCGGTGGTTTGTTTTTGTGACAACAAGGGGGCGAGATCTCTGTTCACCATCCCTGGACAGAGCCAGGTTCTGTCACCTGGGGTTTGGGCACCTCTGTGTTGTCCAAGGATTGCTTCTCATGTGAGGAACCTTAATCTGAAGAAAAGCATCGGCCTGTGCCAGTGGTTTTGGGAATCACTTTTCTCTGTAGACCCCCCTGCTCAACCCTCTACATGCAGAGTGGTTGCACCCTATTGTGCCCTGGCACCCATTTTTTGTACTGCTTGGCCTCCCCCCTTGTCACCCCATGACAAGGGGATCTCACAACCCTTCTGCTCGATTTTGCGGCTGGTTTATTGACTTGTTAGCTAAGGAGTTGTTGTGAAACTTGACAGAAGGGTTGTGCACCAAAATAAATTGTCCACTTGCCTGCTAGTTGGAAATGACTCTTGGTGCAGGTTAATAAATAATGCAAACCCTGTTAATAGATGCCAAACGCGACGTCTCTGCTGGAGAAAAAGATGATGCCAATAACCCGCACTGGAAGTACTCCATTCTAGCCACTGGCTGCTGAGTTTTAAGTGTTTAGTGCTGTTTACTTAAAATGCTCTGCTGATAAATTGTAAGCACTCTGTACTTAGTAAAGAACATAAATTCCAGCTCTGCAGAATAACAGCGTTGCACCACTTACCCTGTTTATAAAGCAGCTCGTCCACATATTCCTTCAACGACTCGCTGAATATATCTAACAACCTGTGTGTGTGATCATGCTAATGGGAGAACGCAAAGCTGCAAATGCAAGAGGTGATGCCTGTGGCTGATCAAGGATGCTGAAGCGATGCAGTTGCATCCAGCTCTGTCCTGCGGGTCGGGTTGAGGTTATCGTGATGGAGCTTTTTATTGGGAGATTGGGCTTTGTTATAGCATCGTGCCAGCCGCTCTGGCATATGGCTGAGAGGGGATTTTTCTGCTCTAAGCTTCTTTGTTTTGTTTTCAGGAGCTCATAATGGCTTGCAAAATCGTCTTTGTGCTTCAGGTGTCACTTTAGTGCAGAGCAGGGGAATGGCGTTATGGGCAGAGGATGGGATGGGGAACTGCCAGCCCATCCTGGCTCTCCCCCAGGCCCTCTGCCCAGCCTTGGACAGCAGCCCTCTTCATCTCCTCGTGCCTGGGGGGGGTGTCTTTTTTTTGTTTTTTATGGTCAGGAAATGTGGCAGTTAATGATAAGAGGCCTATCAAGTAAGGTTAGGGAGGTCTGAGGTCCTGAATGTCTGTAAAACAGTTGGAGTTCAGCTGTCAAAAGATGCCACTTGAATGCAGATCGTTATTTTAAGTACCGAGGTGTGGAGTGAAATCATGTATGTTGAAATAAACGTGGCTGCTGTTCCATTTATATATTTAATGAAGGTAATTCAGCACAGTCGGGGAGGATGGCTGTGCAATGTTACGGTTGGAGACTTTAGCACCGTGCAGGCAGGAATGTTAAATATATATTTCTGCCATAACTTAGGCATGCAATGACAGAGTGGCGGTGTAAAATCTAGCAGCAGAAGCAATCACTTAAAATATTCCCGTCACCAAATCAAAATTGCGGGGGGGGGGGGGGGGGCCGGGCACAGCAGGGAGCGCACAAAGCTCTTGCTTTAATGCTCGCTGCTGGTCTTCGAAACTAACTGCCAGCTTGCTTTTAGGGAGGAAACCTTTGGGTCGTGCCAGCTGGTGCAGTGTGGTGAATAAGGTTTGGGTGCCTGTGTGAAACTCCGCAGGGGCGGTTTGGTGGGGAGCCGCAGCCGGTGGAAATCCTAGCTCGGGGGGGACTCAGTGGGGTTGCTCCGGGGTTGTTCAAAACACCGATCCCATGGGATGCGGAGCAACGTCTGGGGAGGAGATGGTCCCGTCAGCAGCACGCAGGAGCCCATCCTGGGAAAGGTTTGGTGCAGGGCTGTGTGCGCGCAGGCACCCATCGCTCCTCTAAAGCAATAGGCTGAAATGTGGTCTTGCAGAAAGAAAAAAAAGCTGATAATGCTTTATGCCAAGCAGTTTAATTCTAGTTAAGAAATAGCCCTTTGACGGCAGCCTGTTTTTATGTGCCTACAGAAATGGTACAAAATAGCTGTTTAAATGTGTCTCGCTCTGTTTTGTCTGAACCCTCAAATTAACCTCCCTCTTAAAATAATAGTCAGGAAAAGATCTTCTGCAGTCTGAGCCATCCTGTGCTGAGCTGGAGCTCATCATGGGGACTGGAGGCTAGCTAAATGTGTGAAATTAAGGTTTTATAATTACAACACTGCAAAACTTGCTCCTCCTGGTGTTTTTGACCTCGAGGTGTTGACGGCGCTTGATATGAATTGCGGAGAGGCTGTTGTGAACTGTCCGGGGGTGTAGGTTTTTGGAGGGTAGCGTCGGCTTTATTCTATTCTGGGAATGTCAGCATATGTGTGTTTGTGTGCCCTGGGAGGGGGAGAAAATAGCGATATACTCATTTAATCAAAGCCAACAGAATGGCAATAAGCTTGTCCTCAATGGCTTTGCCCACAAGGCGGCAGTGGGTGACAGCAGGAGCGGCGCGTCACCCGCACCAGCAGTCCCTGCCGTGCCTGAGCATTAATATTGATGCTGTCCAGGTGGTACCAAGATTGAGTTGTAGTGACAAGAGTATGTGCCGAGATCCTTTTGCCCTAGGGGCTTTAGAGTAATGGCCATATGTCTCGGTCCAGCAATTGTTTCCACCGTGCAGATGGAAGACCGAAGTGGCTTTGGCATATTAGATTCATCTGTTTTATGTCCCTCTTCACCTTTCTGCCTCCCAACGCCTTCTGTTTTTATGAGCAAACTTCAGTAACAACATAGATGTGGCTGCAAGATTGCTCGAAGGACACGGTCTTTGAGCAGGACCAATTTTCTCTGCTTCTGAGCTGCTTTTGTCATCAACGTTTTCAGCAGAAAACACAGTTTGACTCTATCAAAACATGCTCCAGGAGAACCGCTGACTTCTGTAATAATTATTTTTTTCTGAGCTCTTTTTCCCTTTTACCTGTGCAGGGTCAGTAGCTCTGGATGAACGCACTTTGTACACAGATCGTTTCACTCCTGATTTTCAGGAGCGCATTAACGCCCCTATCTGTGAAACCCTGTTGCTGATGCTGGAGTTTGTGCAGGGCTTCCTGGGGCTATAGGTAGAGACATTAAAGCCGCTAAGGGGAAGTTAAGAGTGATTTTCATTTCTTGCTGGAAACAGGCTGCTTGTAGCAGTGCATGGCTCAAAAGGAACCTCAACGGACCCTTCAGGTCCTCTGTTGAATGTTGGTGGCGTGCCAGAGGAAGAAATGGGGGGCTTTATTTACAGTCTTGTTTGCAGGGTTTCCTAGTGAGGGAGGAGTTGGTGATCGGCAGAGATCAGATGGAAGGATATAAAGTATGCTTCGTTAGGATGTTTCCTTATCTGTACCAGATGCCTTCTCCACAATCTCAAAGGCATTGTGAGGTGAAAAAAGAATCGATTTGGCTGAATGGAGGTGAAGTTCTGAAATCCATCTTTATAACTCTGCTTCCTGTTTGCTTTCCTACAGGTGAAGTGGAAAGGGAAGGACCTGTTCGATCTAGTATGCAGGACACTAGGACTCCGAGAAACCTGGTTCTTCGGGCTGCAATACACTATCAAGGATACGGTGGCTTGGCTCAAAATGGACAAGAAGGTTGGAACCAAATTTCCCTTGAGAGGTCGTGTGGGATGACAAAGGCGAATGTACTTTTTTCCTTTCTTTGATTACCCGAGGTTGTGTTATGTATGGTATCAAAGTGAACTGCGTGAAGTGTATTTAAATCTCATCCCCATGGCATCTGTAGTCAAACGGGGAAGAGCTGGCAGAGATACCCCACCCCAGCTCCTTCTGAGCTGTGAAGCCTCAGACCATGCACACTGAATGCCCTTGAGGCATTTTGGAGACAGCCATGCTGAGATGCTGGACTTC
This sequence comes from Haliaeetus albicilla, assembly GCF_947461875.1. Taxonomy (NCBI): domain Eukaryota; kingdom Metazoa; phylum Chordata; class Aves; order Accipitriformes; family Accipitridae; genus Haliaeetus; species Haliaeetus albicilla. Next base: position 42,734,796 of record NC_091492.1, read on the forward strand.
AGGGTGACTATAATGCAAATGAAACATAAAAGTCTCTCTTCCTATGCCCATGAATGACAAAACCTTTAGCAGAAAAGTGAAGTTGCATCTTGGCTTTTTTTGTTGTTGAGATATACAAAGAGCTAGGGAGGAGGTAAACCAGAGGAGTGAAAAGGAGATAGAGATAAGGGAGGAAACCTTCCCAAATATGCAAGCCTCAAGGTTGCTGAGGGGTGGGTTAGAGAAGTGATAGATGTGGTTCTGTTTGCATCCAAACGATGTTACACTAAAACCAGACGTTACACTAAAACCAGACGGTAATCGAGACTGTGAGGGAGGTCTGGGTGTCTCGCATGTCATGCCAAGGTTTTAAACTAACATGAATCTGAACTGGACTGTGCCAGCACAATAGAAAGGTAGCGAGGAACAACACTGAAATACAAGAAGAGGCAGTGCAGGGAAACAACGAGAAAGTCGTATGGTGGCGTAGCAGGATACAGCATCTCTCTGTGAGGTCCGGTAGAGGCAATGTGCACGCAGCAGATCAGGATCAACCTTTGCTGTCTCATTTTGCATGCCGTTTGTTTCTGCCTTGTTTGTTTTCTTGCATTGTTAGGAGTGTCAGAAATGTTTGTTTTTTTAACTATGTTTAGTTTTCTTTTTTTAACTATGGTTTCTGAACTACTTAGGTTGGTTTGTCTGTTCTAGATGTCTAAAGCGCTTGACAAAAGATGTGCTGATCTGAACAGTAGGGAGCTATGTCTTGGCTCCAAGAGACGGAGTGCTGAAGAAGCTGAAAGAGTAGCTGAATGGCTCTTGTATCCTACAGGTTCTGGATCACGATGTTCCGACAGAGGAGCCTGTCACCTTTCACTTCCTGGCCAAATTTTATCCTGAGAATGCAGAGGAGGAACTGGTCCAGGAAATCACACAGCACTTGTTCTTCCTGCAGGTAAGAGCCGTGTCAGTACACTGTTTTCCAACCCAAGGGAGAAGGAACCAGGATGAGTAGAAGTGTGAGAAGGTTCCAGGGTCAGAAAGTTGGTCAGCAGAGTGTGGATCCTCATCGTTATGTTCACACCTTTCTGAAGGAAGTTGTCTTCAACAACAAGAACTTCTTGAAATAGGTCAAAGATGGTTTGTCTGGATGAAGCAGGCGCAGATGCCCAGACTTGCGGACCTCGTAAACTGGCTGTCAGGAATGATTAGGTGATTTGTAATACTAGTGTGTGGTAGCTAGGGGAAATGAATCTGTCAGATGTTGGCTTGAATGACACACACAGCCTTGGAGTCCACCTCTCTGCAGGGTGTGGATATCAATTGTGCTGAGGGACAGCAATTGCCTTTGTACATGATAGCATTGTTATGTGAAGCAGGGGAATTTGATCCTCGAGAACAGAATGCAGCCAACCTGTTTCATGTTCAGGCTGTACAGCAAGGTTCACCTCTTCGCAAAACAGCCTTCAAATAACTGGAGCAGAAGAAAATCCCAGAAGTACAGCTCCGTCAGAGACTGATGGCAAAAGCAGAGGAGAGGGGGAATCCTAAACAGTCCCCCCTGCCCCAGTAACTCTTGCCCTTACGTTAAGCATTTGGAAACTGTGGTGAATGCATCTTCAGGCTTTTTTCTTCTGTATTTAAAGTACGCTACAAAACTTCATGTCCTGAGAAATTAGCTCAGCTGATGTTGCTGTAGCAGTGCCGCATGGCTGGTAACAAAGAGCTTCTGTCACAGGAGCTCTCTTTCAGACAAGATCAATTTTCTGAAACAATTTCCTATAAAGGGTTGTGTCAACTACGGTTACAGGGAGTAGACTAGTCCTAGTCAGACCCCTAGGTTCTTATTGGGATGTTTCAGCTGCTCTGTGGCTGTTAATTTGAAGTTTCTAAAATAAATAAGTTATAAAAATAAAAAAAGATCTTATGTTTGTTACACCAAAGTAGAGGCAACCTGCATTTGGATGCTCTTGGGCATACCAGGGTAGACTTCAGTGTGCCCTGCCCTTTCAAATGGATATCAAAATGAGCTCACCAGCTTCTTGGTACTCTGCAGTCTTCCAAAGTTCATCTTTGTTCTTCACAGCTAAAGGAGTTCTAAATGCAAAGTATTGCTGTTAATTTCCAGGGTCTGTCTCATGCACTAGTGTCTCCATAGGGCTGTTTTTAAATGTCTGATTTGCCATGGACTTTATCCTTGATGAGGAAGAATGCTGTTGGCATCTTTGAAAAGGAAAATCAGAGACGAAAAGCAGTTAAAGCTACATTTTATGAATGCAGACCGTGACTTTTCTACTAGGATTTCTGATGATGAGAGGAGCCTGGGCTCCTGTAACACATATGGGAAATGGGAGCCCACGTAAGCTTGCAAACTCTCCTGTTTTTATCTTAATGCAGGAGAATATCTTCTGTGATTATGTTGTAACCAACTTTGAGGACTCAAAGCATGTTATAAATTTAAATTGATGTTACTGCATCTCTGTGACAATCCATTTAAGTCTCCCAGGAAATAGTATGGGTTTTTCTCTATCTTTATTCAGGAAAATTAAGTGTGCAAAACCAAAAAATATCGAACATGACAGGTTTAATTTTTTAATGCACAGAAGCCAGGAAATGTAAAGCTGTGGCTTTTGGGAACTGCACATTGGCTCTCCTGGGAGTGTGCACAGGGCTTGTGCCTGCTGCTAAAAGCACTGCCACGGAGCAGCTCTCCTTGCTGCCGGTGGGATTGGAGGGAATTAGCCTCGAGCACAGGTGAGCACTGACTCATTATGAGGCCTGAATATCCCAGAGCAAAACCTTTGTGTGCTCAGAGACTTGGCTGCAAGCTTCTTTTTTTAGTTTAGTGGTGTGTATAGATGTTGTATCAATCCATAGCTTATACCTTAAGAGGTTTTATCTCTGTGTTTACATGCAAGACTTTCCGCCCCCCCTTGCCTTTAGCAATAGGATATAGGTTCTGTCATTTTCCACGTATAAATTTAGCTCTTCTCGCAAACCTGTGTGAAAAAGGTGGCCCATGAAAGCCTGAGCCCTTCCCTTCTGAGCCACCAGAGACTTCCTGGGCCTGAATTGTAATTAGTGTTAGGAAAATTGTTAACTGTGTGGTTGACAGCTCAAGTTAAAACAAACTGCAGCCATCTGCTGTGACAGTCGTGTTTTGCACTGCTCCACTAAATGTGTGTTATGTGTCCTTTACTGCTACATGCAGGTGAAGAAGCAGATTCTGGATGAGAAGATCTACTGTCCTCCTGAAGCTTCTGTCCTGCTGGCCTCTTATGCTGTCCAAGCCAAGGTAGGCACAGAGGGATTCTCCAAGGGCCTGCTGACGTTGGCGATGGGTTAGCATCGCTCCTGGGAAGCGAGGCGCTTTGTGATGTACCTGCTTTCTGAGGAAGGGGAAGGCAGGGAAAGTTGTTGAAACTTGGGAACTGAGGGGACTATATGAGCGCTACTTCCTTCTCCGCATGGCTGGTTCCTGGCTACCTTCAGGCATTGGACAGATTTTTGCTTTCTCTTTCCAGGATTCTTTAGCAAGCGCTCAGCTTATGAGCTGCAGTGCTTGCTCAAGTGTGGCTTACTACTGGAGCAGGTGAATTCCCTGAGCCCGTGCTTTTTTGGATCTCTTCCCTGCTCTTGCCATTGTAGCCAGAGGCAAACCAGCCGTGGAACTCGCAGCTCCACTGCTCCCCCAGAATACTTGTCATCATGATAACTGCTTTATTTTGAGTGCTACAGCTTGCCACATAAATGTTATTGCAGTGTTAAAGGGCTCTTCCTGGCTTCTCCCTTTATCTGGGTTTTGATCTTGGGTGTTTGGCCTCACTAGACAGAGGAAGAAGTCAATGGTTACTAAGTTCTCCTCGTTCCTCAGTTGAATTCTGCTCTGGACCCGGAGTCAGTGTGTTTTGCTGAGCATTTATTTAAGAGAACGCTGTTTTTCGGGCTGGAGCATGCAGCCTCGGACAGCTTGCAGCAGCCCACAGCAGAGGGACTCCTGGGATAGAGGGAGCAGCCCAAGGTTCAGAAGTGGGGACGTTCTTGCAGGAGGGAAAGTAATTTATCCCTGCATATGCACAACATGTACTGCTGCTCAATTAACAAGTCTTCTAGCTAATCGCCGGTTTATGTAAAGATAATGTCTTTGGAGAAGGAGTGACTGGAGTCTGATCGCAGCCCAGCTACGTTATTGCTGTAACCTCGTGGTCGGTTCTGACTCTGTGGATGCAATTCAGGGATGCATTTTGGCTCGCAGGTAGGTGGCCGTGCCCTGGGTCTGGCCCGTCTGCCTGTCCTTGAGGAGCACGACTGTCGAGCAGTTTAGAAGAGGCAGGGTAGCTCTTAGCTGACAGTGCAGGAGGGGGGCTTTGGCTCTCTTGCCTGAAGAGAGGGCCTGATCCAGGCTGGTTGGAAACAGAGGCCAGTCCTCGGTGTTTCACCATGGCTTTTTCTGGGTTGATGTATAATCTTCCTCATAACCCTTTAGTCCACGCCTGGTTTGTCTGAACGCAGTCCTGGGTAACGTGCAGCAGTGTTCTTTGATGATGAATGTTTGAATTTACTAGAAAAAGATGTTTTGTCCTCCTAGTCAGAATATTGATGAAACCGTATTTTGTTTGAGAGACTCATCAGCCAGGGAAAGACAAGTTGCTTTTAGAAATGTTTCTATTTGTGTGAAACATTCATCACTCTAATAAGAGTGCATGAGTAAACACTTACTTGGCTTTTTCTCCATTGACCTGCTGAGCTGAGGATACATAGGGGATGACTTTTCCTGTTGCCAAAATGAATAAACCATTGGGTAAATATTGAGCGCTATTAACTCTTGGCCGTGACAGCTTCTGGTCGTGTGATCAGGAACAGGCTGTAATTTGGTACAGGACTGTTGTGCCCTCCCCTCTGTCTTCTTGCGCCTCGGCTGCTGACCTTGCGCTCAGTAGCACAGTTGACGTGCTCGACACTCGGTCGTCTGGAGGAGGTCAGCCAGAGTCAGAGCAGTTCTCCTAACCTTGCACGTCTTGATTCTGCCCAGAGATTGTGAGAAGGTGGAAGAGGGATGCCTTTTCTGATCTTTGCTAATGTGCTTTCATGTCTGCATCAGACATCGCTTTTCCTTGCTGCTCCTCCAGGCAGGGTTTCCCCTTCTGCTTTTTCTTCAGCAAAGGAGAAAGCTGAAAGCACGTCTTCGGTACGGAGCTGGGAAGAAAGATGTTGCAGGTCATCTCCTTCCAGTTAAATAGGATAATGATGTCCTTTCTGGACAAGAAAGCGGCCACTGAGCATAGTAATTTCGCTAATAACGTGCTGATTTGCATGATTAGGGGCATAATAGCCTGACATAGCGGTGTGTTTGCATCTGATATAGCCATTTGATTGACAGCCAGGTTGGTTTGTACTGTTGTTGCGCACCTACCTGCAATAACAAAGTAAGCGTGTGGGTCATAAAAACAAAAGCTTATTTATTTCTATATCATTGTGTTCATTTGGGGAATTACTATGTGTTTTCCCCTCTAGCCTTGCATTCAAACCACCCACACTGCTTTCAGATGTTGGAGGCGGTTCAGGTTTTAAATAGCCGGGAGAGACGTGGAATCTACTGAAAAGTGTGTCCTGGTAGAAAATAGTAATGTCCAGGAGGTTCTTCCATTTCTTGTCCCTTAAATGCAGACCGCTGCTGTGCTGCAGCCCTCTCAGCACAGCAAATCTTGCAGCACTAGCAAAGGGTTCTTTTATTTACTTACTTATTTTTTCCCCAAAACAAACAATACTTGGTGTTAATAGTTTGAAGCTGAACATGCCTGTGTTTATCCAGGACAACGTCAGCCAGGTGTATGAATGAGGTAAAGGCAACTTCCATGTGTAACCATGAATATTAATCATATAGTTCAATTAACAGGAGCTGAAATTCCATGACAGTTTTGAAGTAATGATTTAATTGAAAAGGTCTTTAAAAGTATGTTTGCCAAATCATTTGAGCCAACATATACTGCAATACTTAAGCCATTTGTTGATTTTTGACTTGTGAATAATTAATGTTCTCATCCAGACTCCCTCTCAGTACAAATATTCCTTTGGGACATGGCAATATTTTTCACCACATGAAAATCACATAATCCATACTTAGTCTTGGATCTCCACGGTAGATCACAAGAGAAAATAATCGCATTAATCCTATTTGCTATTATTTTCATCACCTAAAAATGATTTATTTTCTGCTTCTCCAAGGTTATTGGAGTTGTTTCCTTTGCCAGTGCCACGTTTTTATTGCTGTTCCCTTTTGATGTGGGTTCAAGGGATGTGTACCTGCAATGTGCTGCTTTCTGAGGAGCTCCAAGCTTCTGTAGACCTTGGAAGACAGACAGTTGCTGCTGCTCAGCACCCTCCCGAATGAAATCCCTGGCAGTTTTGTTATATTAATTGAAGTCTGAGTCAGTGTTGATTGTTGCATGCTTCCTTCGCATCTGCATTGGCTCCAAATCAATATTTGCATCTTTAATCCCTGCTTGTCGTTTATGAAACGTTGCTCGCTGGGCTGCGGAGAGAATGTATGTGTAGACTTTTGATGCTGAGCTCTGGTTTTAGCATACAACGTGATGGTTCTGGCATTAAAAGGAGGCTGATACAGAAAGCTTCCTGACTTATTGCATGACCATCATGTGTGTCACCATTTTGTACTTCCTGAGCTGAGGTTCTTCAGAAAAGCAGGGAGGGAAGGGCTGTCTCCCTTGCAAAATGAGTGACTCGCGCAAACGTTGCCGTGTCTTGTGTAATCGGGTAATGTCACTGCAGAAGTCCTGTTTGCCAGGTGAATTAAAATCGCAGCATTTCGTGTACGTGCCTCACATCCATCGTCCTCTTCTCTTCAACTTGCTAGGTTATTTGAGGTGCCATTTTCTGGCGGTTTCCTGCTCTCTTAGGCTGTACAGGAGGTAAATTCATTTTCACATGCACTGCAGGGACACTCAGCTTTTCAATCTGTTAATAAGCAGTTGTATTTCTCAGTCACTTTATATGCTGCTCAAAAAGATGTAAATCTAAACAAATACTGGTAATTACTGGATGCACTTAACAAATCTGAATTGGATTCCGTGACCCAGCTCAGCACCAGACCCTCTGGCAGAAAAGCCGACACCTGCCTAAGAGGAGTCTGTCAAACTCCTGTCATTTTTTTTTTTTAATATTTGTTCATCAGGGTGGTGAGCAGTGACAGAGAAACTGCTGTCTGCCTCACCTGAATTACTGGTATTGATCAGTCATTGGGGACAGGTCTTTGCCCATATCTTAACTCCCTGTCCCACTACTGGTGGGAGGGCAAGGACCTCTCGACTATAGAGTGAGTCTTTCCTTGCATCGGAGGAAATGTCTTCTGGGCATGGTAATTAGAGTAGAATAGAATAGTTCAGTTGGAAGGGACCTACAATGATCATCTAGTCCAACTGGTGGATGTCAACTGATGGTGGGAAGTTTTGTTCTGCTTCTACCTCTGCTGTATGAGTAGAAGGAGAGTGTTGTTTTCTTTGTCATTTGATTGCTAATAGAAACTATGGTTATTAAATTTACCGAGCAGCATACGTTCTCTGCTCTAACAGGTTGTTACGTGAAGGGTGTAAGCAGTCTGCATTTGCTCTCTCCCCAAGGGGTGGATGTGTAAGCGTGAAGAGTTTTACTTGCCTGTGTTGTTAACGTGGGGTGGGCATGATGTCTGTGCTTCTTTCCAGTATGGCGATTACGATCCCAATGTCCACAAGCGAGGCTTCTTGGCACAGGAGGAGTTGCTTCCAAAGCGGGTAAGGAGCTTGGCCAAGTGGAGGAGTAGGTTCCCAGGCTTGGTGGTGTTTTGTGTAACAGAGCTTTTTGCAGAGAAGGTCTCTGTGGGACTGCCTGCGGGGTGCATGCTGCTTCGCTCGGGCTTCCTTACCAAGGCAAACAATCCAAAAAGATGTATTGAGGGAGGAGAATTCAAACTCTTTCTGACATATTTTAATAAAAACCAGAAGCAAATGTTTTCATTCTTTTCATGGTTTCATCCTGCCTGCATCTCCTTGCGATGGCCTAGGGACAGTTTGCCTGTGCTGCGTGCTTGGGAGGGTTGAGTGAGCGCTGGGCAATCACAGGGCACAGTGCTGAGCGTGCCCTGCTGAGAGTTGCTTGCCTTGAGGTCAGACGTGGTGCTGGGCAGGGGTTGCTTGGGACTGGGGTGTTTCTGGCTTGTTTGCTGGCTAAGGAGACTGTGACAAGAGCGGCAGTGTGACCTGGTCTCTGTCTCCCTGTGTATCTCAGGTAATAAACCTGTACCAGATGACTCCAGAGATGTGGGAGGAAAGGATAACAGCCTGGTATGCAGAGCACCGAGGCAGAGCGAGGTGAGTGTGTGCTGCAGTGGTGGGTCAGGGTCAGTCCCCTCGCCTGAAGAGTCACCAGGGTTTGGGGAGCTTGGGCAGGTGATGGATGAGCTCTGCTGACAGCAGGGTTAATCCCAGCACACCTCTGTAGCAGACTTGTGAAGGGCAAAGGGCTTTCTTTGATTGCTCTGTATGTGCCCTGCTGTCCCCTGGTCACTGACAGGGTCCTTGAGAGAATTTAGGACTGATGCTCAGTAGGGGACCACCTGCAGAGGGGCAGGGAGGCAGGCAATCCTGCCTGCCTAGGGGGTCAGGGTGCTTTTTGGGCCAGGAAAAGAAATGGGGATTCAGACCGATGAGGCGTATTGCTGCGTTGAGTGGTAAAATGCTCCTTGTGGGGGATAAGCCTGGAGTCAGATGGATCTGAAACAGGGGCCTCCCAGCCAGGGATTTCCTATTTATGCTTAAGGGATTGGGAGATGGACAAAGCAAGACTTGAAGTGCTGCATCTCGCTAGGCAGGCGTCAGCGGCCATTAAGATGCTGGCAAGCTGCAGAGTGGGATTTGCTGTTGGACTTTATTGATCCTGCCAGCAAAGACGGGCTTGACCTGTGCGATAGAGACAGTCTAGGCTTTAAAGCCTTGTGTGTGCTTAGGATCAGAAAGAGCAGCCATCTCCCTCTCTCTGATCCTACCAAACATCGTAATACTGGCCTTTTTTTGTCTGACAGAGATGAAGCTGAAATGGAGTATTTGAAGATAGCTCAGGACTTGGAGATGTACGGAGTGAACTATTTTGCGATTAGGGTGAGTGCAGGTTGTGGATCATGTTTTCTTGCCGGCATAGCTCTTGTGTTAGTCTTCGTCTTTTGTGTTGCTGTGAGATTGGATGAGTGGAGCCTTGGAGAGCCAGCAGACCTGGGAGATGGCTGCAGCGCGTTGTTGAGAGTCCCTGCTGCAGTGTGCTTTGCTGCTAGCTGCAGGGGACGCAGAAGCTCTTTTAATATGCGGTGCTGGTGGGTCACTGCTCAGGGCTGGTTGATGAAGCTAACAATGGTTCACGTCAGACCCTCCGAGTGGAATAAAAGGGTTTTCTGCTCTTTTCTTTCCTCCTGTAGAATAAAAAGGGCACTGAACTGCTCCTTGGAGTTGACGCCTTGGGTCTTCATATTTATGACCCAGACAACAGGTTGACCCCTAAAATCTCCTTCCCGTGGAACGAGATCCGGAATATCTCATACAGCGATAAAGAGGTATGGATACGTCTCCCCTCTTCCCTGAGAGCAGTAAGAACACATTTGCGATTTAAAATTATTTCTCTTAGCTTCTCTGTCTGCTGTGCTTGCTATCACCAGCTTAGCTAAGGGCAGCTCAGCTTCTCTAATTGAAACCTTAATTCCAAGCCTTTCTGAAACTTTCCAGGAGTGGGCGTACAAGAGGTCAACTGGGAGCTATTCTCCTGTTTGGTTTTAGAGTACATTCAAACCCTCTTATGTAATTTTTTTCAAAAAAGACCAAAATTGCTGTTGATGTGCTTAGCCCAAATATCAGAGTTCAGAAGTTGACATCTGCTTTACTGTATGTTACTGTGTATATGAAATATAGTGAGATGTATTCCTGGTGAGAAGAGCTCTTGCCTCTTGCCATATCATTACATCATCTTCAGTTTTCAGACTGCTGGGCTTGGCATAACAGCTGGAATCTTTTTAGGAAGTTGAGTAATTTAAGCCTGCTATTGGATAGATATTTATTAAATCCAGAGTGTAAATATGAATCTTCTGAATTGTTGGCCACCAAACCTAGTTGAGAACAGCAATGAAATTGGCTGTGGAGGGAAAACTGATTGGCTCAATTTTCAATCTAAGAGAGCTGCTCAAAGAAACCAGCTGCTGTCATGGTAAGGAAGAAAATTAACTTCTTAATTAAAAATTGTTTTCTAATCTAAACATGATATTGATCAGGGTGAAAGCTAAAGGTTTCTCATCAGCTGCATTTATTGCATGTCTTGTGAAGTTTTATAAGTAGTAAGGCCGTGATGGAATTCTCTTCACTTGTTTTATTCCTTAAATATAAAGAGCTTCACAACTCTGCAAAACAGCCCAGCACTTAGTGACTTTCAAAGGCTTTCCTGCCCATGACAGACGAGTGCAGTGGAAGCTGTCTGCTCAGGCATTCCTTCAGAAGTCTGGGGCTTGAAGCCTCCATAACCAGGCCTTGACAAAAGACTGTAATAGAGCTTTCTCTTGGGGGAAAGGACTGCCACCTTCCATCAGGTCAGTCATCTGCGTAAGAAGATGACCACAGGTAGACCTGACGTGATAGTAAACAGGCTTACTTAATGGCTGGGTATGACAGCTATGTTAACACAACAGAGGGGTTTAATCCATCGTAACAAAGATTGACTGTTTATGTGGAACTGAAATTCCTCTCCTGGCATATTTGTGCTGTTGCTCTCAATGACTGGTGTGGGTTCTGCTGGAGCCTGAGTCCAGGGACGTTCACGCATGTCTGCCTGTGTGAAAGTCTTAAAAGATTGGCTCTTAAACTGACAAAGCAAAACACTGCCAGGGCGAGTTCTGCTGAGCCCTTTTCAGGCAGTACAATGTATTGACAAATAGACCTACTTTAATGGACACAGACTGCCTGCTCGAGTGCTATCTCTTCAGCTGGTTATTTCTGTAACATGTGGGGGAGTGATGAAATAGATGCATGCCTTCTAAAAAATGCGGTGTTGCGGAGCACTCCATCTCTTCAAGTATCCTTTCGTTAGTTCGGAGTCGTCTGTCTATCCAGGGGCTGTATTACTGAAACTCTCGAGTCTGGCGATGCCACCTATATCCTCTTGAGAGACCTGCTGTGGGAAGGCTCTTTGGAGAGGGTAAACCCAGGCCATGGTTACAGCTGTTCGGTTGGCACGCGGAGTGTAAATACAAGTTAGAGCGAGGGAATAGTATTTTGAATTGCGAAGCAGTCTTATGACATGGCTGGCTTCTGGAGAACAAAATGCGTGGAAAATGCTTTTGGGGAGCCCTTGCAAGTGGAGCTGTCAATAGGAAGGACAGCAGCTCCTGTTGCTGTGTTCCTAATGCAACCCTCTTGCCCATTCATTGGGCAGCTGGGCTGGTTCTTCCTCCGTTCAGAAGTGTCATGAGTTTCTGCTGTACCTTCTCTGTTCTCTACAGCTGCCAGGAGAGCAGCATCTTGCCTTTCCTCCGGAGGTGCTGAGCTGTCTCTGCAAGGTGCTTTGCAGAGGACACTGGCTGTCGGGCATTGCAGTCTGTAGGTGGACAGCACTCTTACTGCTTCTGTGTGGCACTCGCTTTTTTTCTGACCGGAGGAACAGTTGTCTCCTTGGTTGCTTTTGATACTAGTTCTCTTGCTTGGCTAAAAGCCACGGGGACAGCTCTCAGCCTTGTTTGTCTGACACTGCTGACCTCCTCCGAACCAAAGCTTTCAGTAAGACTTTTATAGCTGTGTTTTTATTAAATGCACTGCTCTCTGATAACTCTCTCCCTCTTTATTTTTTCCTTTTCAGTTTACGATTAAGCCATTGGACAAAAAGATTGATGTTTTTAAATTCAATTCATCAAAACTGCGTGTGAATAAGCTGGTAAGTCTAGAGACAGAGTAATTTTTATTGCCTGCAGCAGTAGTTTCTTTTGGGGCTTTTCCTTTGAGCAGCTGGACAGAGTGTGCTGGTCTGGCTGGACTGTAGATGTGATTTGGTATAGCAGTTACTACTCAGTCATAGCCACTAGAAGAGAAGGGGGAAGCTCAAGTCAAGCTCCTTCACAGAACCTCTTCCCACTCTCCTGTTTTTGTGCTCCCTTTCTGAGCTCTCGGGTTACAGCTGACCTGCGTGGTGGAAGCACTTAGTAAGTAAAACTTTCTTGTCACCCTCATCTTTGCTCCAGATCCCCCTTCTTCTCCTGCAGATCTTTTCCATTCTGCCCTGTGACATAGATCTCCCTGTTTTGGGATGTACCATTATCAGAGTCGCAGTCCTGTTTTTTTCCTAGGCTGATCCCTTCTGAGGACACTCACCTTGTACAAGGATGGAGGGGGCTGTGTTGAGCTGTTGTGTTCAGCATCCATGTTAGACACCAGCTATAGCTAGATTTGGTATCTGGAGGAGTTTTGATCCAGATTCTGTAGTAGCTGTGCACCATGTTAAGTCACATGAGGGACCTGCAGAAGGCAGAGGGGAATATTTTTCCCATCCTTATAAGAGAGGGAGGGGAACTTTGCTGTTCTGGTTATAGGCTGTCCTGTATTTCACGTGCCATAGGGAAGTGGGGCTTCCCGACAAAGGTCTCATTCGCTGCACTCATCAGTTTCATAGTGCTGTAGCTCCTCTGACTCCAGAGAAGTCATTTGTGACTTGTGAAATGGAAGACGGGCATGTGAATCAGTCCTTTAGAAAAGAATCCAAGTTTAGAAACCTGCTTTTATTGCTGAAAAGAACTTTTGCTCTTCTGTATACCCACTGCTTTGCTAACCCTCCTGTAGTATTGCCACCTTCCTTGTGCTCCTTGAGTACCAGAGGAAACCACATTGGTGCTCAAAACCCTTCAGCAAAGGTATCTGAAGATGTCCAAGGAGGTTTTTGATAAACCTTCTGTCTGTCCAAGATGGAAAGTGGGTTTTCTTTTTTTTTTAAATCTCAGTGCTTTAAACATGCAGTTGGGAGAAGGTGCAAGTTCATCTTAAACGTAAAGAAAGGGGGCAGTGAGAACCAGGGAACCAGTCAGAGCTGTAGAAGTCTTTGTTTCATTATTTGGCCTAACGCTTGCCAGAACCGTGCTGTGCTGGATGCACAGAAAATAGAAAACTGGTCTCTGCAAAGACCTGATAGCCCGGGAGCTGGTGTTTGGTGTGGGATTTGGCTATGCCTTGGCTCCCTGCGCCTCATATGGGTATGAGAGCTCATAGGGTTTGAGATCAGTGGGTGGAAGTGCTTACAAGCACCAAACCAAAGCAGTTCTAGTGTTTTTGTGTGTCAAGAATACAAACTACCTCATCGTCATCATGTGTACAGCTGTTTCTCTCCACTCTTCACCCTTGACTGGAATAGATTCTTCAGCTGTGTATTGGAAACCACGACCTCTTCATGAGGAGGAGAAAGGCAGACTCGTTGGAGGTCCAGCAGATGAAGGCACAGGCCAGGGAGGAGAAAGCCAGGAAGCAGGTGAGAGACATCTCATATAACTAGACCGTGAGCCAAAATCAGAAATGCAAATGAACTTGGGAAGGAACAGTCTCCAGAATGATATCAAGCACATGGAGCAGCTTTGAGGGAAGGTCCAGCTGAACATCTCTTTTTAGTAGCCTGCTCCCACCTCGCCAGTCATTCTCAGCTTGGCTCTGTAGGTTGATGGCAGCCTGAGTCCTACCCCCACACTTGGGAACAAAACCGGGAGGACAGGAGGGAAGAGCTGATCTGGGTGTCCTACAAGTGTGTGTGTGTATCTTCCTTGCCTCGGTTTATGCCTGCGCTCCGTAGCTGGAAAGATGTAGTATGTTGGGGTAGTTGCTTGTAATTAAAGCAGGGGTTGTGAGGGGGAGCTGTGCTTTGCCGTAGTTCTTCGCCTCGTTTTCTAATTACATGGTGATGGAATGCACGACGACATTTCGGGGTGTGCAGCCTGCATGCTAATTCGGTGCTGGCCTCCTTTATCTGCTGCAGGTCAGTCCAGGCGGCGAAAACGGCTCTTTGGAGGCAGCAGCGTGTAGCCGATGAGCATATATCAGCAAATTGGATTGTATGAATCATTGTTTTCTGCTCGTAGACCTTTTCTACTCACTGCAACCTGCACAGCTAATCTGAGTACTGGTGCTTAGAATATAAATGTCCCTTTCGCAGTAAAGCCGCTAGATAGCAGCAGAAGAAACCAAAGCAGTCGCTTGCACCCAGGAGGGCCTTATGCTCAAGGGACTGCTAAGTTAATGGATTTGAGCATGTCCACAGAGGTGCCTGCATGGTGCTGGACTTGGTGTTGAGGTTCTCAGCTGACCTGGAGATGTGACATGGCTTGTCTTGCAGGCACCTCCTGAAGCAGTTCTCATTCCTGTAGCTTGTGGGGTGGCAGGACAGGACAGGACATGAATCACTATGAGGGTAACCAGGCTAGCTCCTCTGGGGCAGGGGGGCTTCTTGCTTCTCATGGGCATTCCTCTGGTCAGTGAGGAGTTGGCATTAGTGGAGGAAAAAGTCTTCCTTGGAAGGAGCAGTGTGGTGTCCAAGCACTGGTGGCTTCAGGGACAGGTTTTACAATCTTGTGAGTTTTTAATATATTTGAATAACGCCAGCAAGACCTGAGATCCTGCGCTTAGTTGGGCTGCTGGGAGAGGTGAGGGCACTGAGGGTGAGCAGAAACTTATTGCTTTGCATGAGCTCTCAAATCCAGAGCACTTGTGCTCTACGGGAAGGGTCAGGATTCTGCTTGGGTTGGCTGACCTCTCCCAAGCTAGCCACCGTGCTATCTCGCCTGCTCTCTCCTCCCTCCCCAGGATCCTCAGTTGTTAACTGGTTCCAGATAGTCTTTTTATACTGGGAATTCTTGTTAATGGAAGTCCTGAGTGGGATGCAGATTGTAATGATAATTAATGAGGAGAACCTTTAATAGAAAGAAGCAGAGCCGTTAAAGCAGTGGGCGTCCCGCTTTCAGAACACAGTTGGTGTCCAAGGAGCAGAGAAATGTGTCTTGTCGCACTTATTTCCCTTATTAAACCCAGCAGGTGGCCTGTGCAATGCTGCAAGTCCTAGCTGCAGTGTGGATATTTATAATGCACCCATCTTTGTCGTACTGGAGTGCTTAAACTTGGTGTGTTAATTAGCCTGATGGCTCCCTTTAGGTGCTTAGCTAGCAGAGAGGCAGTTGCTGGGCACGCTCTGTCTGCGCAACACTCTCAGCGTCTCCTGGGAAGAGGTGGCAGATTCTGGTGGGTTGTCTCAGCATAGCTTGGATCTTGCCCTCCTAGAGAAGCATTGCTCTTTCCTACAGACCGAGCTGGAAGCAGTTTATTGTATCTAGGAATTGCTAGAAGTGGTCACACTCTTTGTGACCTCCCCTATAGATGAGTGGAAGAGAAGTTTCCAGCATGCTGGGTCAGATGTCTGATTAAAAGTAACAGCTATCCACCTCCTTCAAACTCCTGCCTTGCAGCGTGTCTATATCCGATAGTTTGAAGATGCCCTCAGACTGCCCTTAATCCCAGTCTTGCTGTCCAACTTGCTGTAAGAAACTCCAGGCGTAGCTCGAGCTCTTGGGACCCTGCTTGTCTAAGTCCGCCCTGTGAGCCAGTGTAGGAGGGTGCTGTCTGGGGACGTAATCACCTGCAGGCAGCTTATGGGGCAGCGCTGTGGGTAACAGCCTGATCAGAGGATAGGGGATTGTCTCAGGAATGGCACTTTTCAAAGGAGCAGGGTGCATCAGGTCACCCCCATTTAGTGAAGTTCCCCATGTTGATAAGCAGAGAGGAGGCAGCAGTGCAGTCCTGTGCTCTGACTTCCATGTAGTGACCCTTTCTCATCCTGTGGAAAGCCTTTCTAATGTGTGTTATTTCTCCTTGCTTTCCCGATTCTCTTTTTCCTAGATGGAACGGCAGCGCCTGGCCCGAGAGAAGCAAATGAGAGAAGAAGCTGAGAGGACAAGGGATGAGCTGGAGAGAAGATTGATGCAGTTAAAGGAGGAGGCAACGATGGCCAACGAGGCTCTGGTAGGTCTCTGGGAGGTTGTTTCCCGAGGCACTGCAGCTGTTCCTCACTCTTTCCACTACTGAAGCATTTTAGGAGGCACACTGTGACTGTCCTATTCTCAAACTGCTGCTGGTGGACGGTGATCAGGAGGCTGGATGGAGTTGATTTCATCCTGCTAGCCTGCTGTGGCAGGAGCACAAAGGAGGATGATTTGGGACAGAGCCTGGGCACATGCAGGTCTTGGCTGCAGGCTCTGATGGAAGGGAGGGACTCTATGAGCCATGGCAGCCGTGTGGAGCGAGCAGCTCAGGGCCCTGCCCCGGGGGTTGTAAGCACATTCGGGGAGACATACAGTGTGCTTGATGGCTTAATGTGCCTTAATTCTCAGATGAGGTCTGAAGAGACAGCAGACTTGCTGGCTGAGAAGGCTCAGATCACGGAGGAGGAGGCCAAGCTCCTGGCTCAGAAAGCAGCTGAGGCTGAACAGGAGATGCAGCGAATCAAAGCCACAGCCATCCGGACGGAGGAGGAGAAGCGGCTGATGGAACAGAAGGTGCTAGAGGCAGAGATGTTGGCACTGAAAATGGCGGAGGAGTCAGAGAGGAGGTCAGAGGGTACAACCTTGCAGCTGCCTCTGCTTTGCTTTCCAACCCCCTTCTGACTTAGCTGAAACAGTGGCTCATGCCTTGAGTTAGTCCATCCAACGGTTTGCAGTGAGCCCTTGGCCTCCCGTGCATGTGCAACAGCAAACAACCCCAAGGCTCAGCTGGTTTCTCTCTCTCCATCTCACTGTTTGCCACAGCTGGGCTGTCCCTGAGTGGGAAACGGTGCTGGCAGGGCAGTGGTAGCTCTGATCTTTCCCTGGATCGGAGCTGGAGACCCTTCTCTGAAGCCTTCTTTGGGAGAGATTCTGTGGTGAAAGCAGCAGGGAAAGGGGCCGTCAGCTAGTGGGGGAGAAGGTACTGTGGTCCTTGGCACTCTGCCTTCCACGCCTCTCACGCCCTGACAGCAGCAGCAGGAGCCAGCTCTACTTTTGGGTGATTTTTGCGAACACCCACTGCATAACACTTGGGTTTGTTTTTTTTCTTCTGGATGGTAGATTCACATTTTCTATTTTCTCTTTATTCCTCTATTTACCTCTCAGTTGTTTAGTTCTCCTTACCAGTTGTGAGGTCTCTGTTTCAGGTTAGCCTTGAGGTCTCCCTAGCTCCTGGAGCCCTTGCTTCTTGTTAAAACTGGTGTTTCCATCCTCTTGATACCAGAGCCCAAGTCCCGTGGTGCATTTGGTAGTGAGCAAGTAAAAGATCATCCATGTTTCCTTCCAACTGATTACTCCTTTCCGTGTGAGAGCTTGCTCGGTGTCAGCCCTTCTGCTTGGACGAATGCTGCCCTTGTCCTTCTCTTCTTGCCTTGGTCTCTATCTTGTGAAGTCTCCACTCAAATTTCAATCTGGCAGAGAAAGCGTCCTTCCCTCCTTTGGCTTTCTCCTTGTGGGGGGTCCTTGAGCCTCAAGGGTAGACACTAATTCTAGAATTGTTGGGCCCTGCGAGTAGGCAAAGCTTTCCAATCTTGGGTACTTTTTGCTTTTTTAATGTAGTAAATAATCATTAGTAGAGACTTACTTGTCATAAAACTGCCTCTCCTCCTGTAAGTCTGAACTTAACTTCCGAAGTTGTTCTCCCCATTCTGGCATCTTGGCACACTTCTCCGGCCCTTAGCCTTGCTCGTTGATGCTCATGCAGAGCCCGTGTCAGAGCTGCCCTTCTGTGGCTTGGGTTTTTGTGCAAATTAAAATGTCCCACATGTCAATGGTTCTGATTTCTTAGGTTAGGGCTTGTTGCAGGACAAATCTCAACCTCTTCCACACCTACACTGTAATCTTGCTTCTCCATCTTTTCATTCCTCTCAACTTCAATCTAATATTTGCCATTTGCTATTTTTCTTTGTAGGGCGAAGGAGGCTGATCAGCTAAAGCAAGACCTTCAGGAGGCTCGCGAGTCTGAGCGGAGAGCAAAGCAGAAGCTTTTGGAGATCACCAGCAAGTCATCCTACACGGTAAGAGCAATCTGTATTGTGGTCTCCAGTTCCTAGCCCATAAATATGCCCTCCTCTGTAGCCTGGAGGAGTCTAGTATCTCCATCCTGTCAGTGGAGGGGTACGAACTATCTCATTGCCTTGCTTAGCAGCTGTTCAGAAACGCTTAGCAGTGCTTGCCCTTTTCATCCAGGCACCCTATCCAGCAGAAGATCACTTTGCTCTTTTTTCTTTCCCCCCACCTACTCTGCCTCATGCTGCAAGAGCAAGTGAGCTGCTGGTGAAATTAGAGGCAGCAAATTTTAAACCAATTTAACAAACATGTCAGAGCTGTGCTTTGCTGGCATTTGTGGAGTGTACCAGCTCAGCAATAGCCTTTAAAATAAGGTTAAATACTTAGAAACAGAGATGTCCTCATTCTTGTTAGGTAGGATAAACATTGTTCAGAACCTGTAAATTCATTCTTTGGGCATAAACTGGCTACTGTGCATCTATGTGCTGGAAAAAAAACTTCCTTGAAGGGGGATTATTTAATTGCCCATAAGAGGATTTCGCACCTTCCTCTGAAGCATCTGGTCCCAGTTGCTGCTGGGGTCGGAAATGCTAGACTAAATGACCATTGCTCCGATCTGTCTGGCAGTTCCTTTCCTCAACTTCTCCAGTTGTGCTGTAGGGCCTGCAAAACCCATCAAGTGCTCCCCTCCCCGCGGCTCACACCTGCCACAGCTGCCAGTTCAGCTGCCTCGCTGTCCTGAGAGGCAAAGGGGAAGAGCTTGACAGCTTCAGGAATAAACTCAGCAGACATACATGGGAGTTATCGACCTATCTAGTACTGAAGTTTAAATTTGCACCTGCAGGCTCCTTCCCCCCTCCTCTGGAAAGTTTTGAGGAGCAGATTGAGGAGAGCTTGAGATGAAGTAACTTTTCATCCCAATTCTCTGAAGTTCCCTGCAAAAATGTTCAGAAGCTTTTAAAAATGACAGTGATGGAAAATAGTCAGGTGCTCTTAGTTATGGGACACTCAGTCAAGTGCTACCTACCTCAGTGCTTGATAAAGCTTAGCTTTGGAGTGCTCCTTATTTTACAAGTCACTAGGATTCTGAGATCCACTAGTTCTTTAATTCTGGGTTTAACTTGTGCACAGGGTGGAGTGTCCTCATTGAAACTCTACTGCATGGCTACATCAGCCCAATGTTGACGTTTGGGCAGCTCTTACACATCCATGTTCCTTCACGTTGCTGTGTCTATCCTTAGTCAAATGGGCAGAGCCACAGCTAGCGAGCCCTTCTGTGTAAATCTCCGTGCCTGTGCTGGTGAGCAGCCGGGTGGCTGTGTTCCTGCCTGCGGAGTTAAAGCCTCATTAGTGGGAATGTTGTAGGGTTGCATGGAGCTCAGCTCCACCCCTCCAGCTGCATCTGCCTGGAGGCAATCCATGCTAAACTGCCTCATCCAGACACGTGGCATTGCATCCTCTCCCTTCCCTAAAGAGCTTTGGCCTTCCTGACATGGCTGCTGGTGCCAGGAGGGAAGGGGACATGCTTTTTTCCTCCCCAGTTAGGTGGCAGGATCCCCTCATGCAGCTGCCACTCCTCCTGCCCCTCTTGTAGCCTCGGGAGGAGCACCATGTCGCACAGACTTGATGGCTGTTGTTTTCCAAGGTCAGGAGGATGCAAGTGTGACTGTTGTGCCCATATCCAGGTGACAGAACCTTGCTGGGCTTTCCATGCCCTGTTATGCCTGCCTCGCTTCTCCCTTCCCCTGTGGCCTCTCTCATCGCTCTGCTGCGTGTGTGTTTGGGGGCAGACAAGTGAGATGTGCTGAGATCTTGTTCCTGTGCACCACTTCAGAGAGCTGGATTTGGGCGAGCCTTCCTCCCCTGCCAGCGCACGGAGGAACCCAGTGGGCAAGCGCAGCCCAAGGGAGGGAATAAGCCCAGGGTGGCCTGAGGGATGAAGCAGTTTTGAAGGCTGCTGTTGGGACGCTCGTGTCCCTCAGGTGAATGGCAGCTCTGACAAACAGTGGAAGATTCCAGCTCCTCTCTTCCTTAATGAGGGTGTAATGCTGAGCTTGTTCTTTTCTGTGGTCCCAGTTCTTGTGCTGTGTTGTCCCCTGGCACTGAGAGCTAGACAGGACTTCCCTCTGGGGGAACAAGAGCAGGAGAGGAAGGGAGGAATGGATGGATGCATTGCAGAAAAGGCAAGAAACAGTTAATTATTTTTTTTTTGAGGGGGGTAACTTTCTAGTCTCCCATCCTGGTTCTTTAAAGTTTGTTTCAGTGTCTGTTTAGTCCTTGAAGCCCAAGCTGCTTTTGTGATGGGACTGATAGGTGATGCATGGGAAAGAAGATGTGTATCTGAGTCTCAGGCCATCAGGGCTGGGAGAGCAATTCATTCTTTACTGACTTGGTGACGGCTCTTTGCCTCCTTCATTGCCCTTCAGGTACCACTCATGGCAAGACTAAAGGCAGTCGTCTCTTCTCTGATCCTCTTGAAGTAGTAAGTGGCCGTCTTGAGCTTGCCCAGATTCCTGAGCAGCAAAGTAAAGGCAGTGGCAGCAACAGGAGGAGCTCTCCCTGTGGGGGAAGCCTCATGACATGACTTGTTCTGTGCTTCCACTATTGTCTGTCTCACTTGCTCTGTACTCCAGAGGGATGACCACTGTCAGTGTGGTGCCTGCCTCTATTAACTGCAGGAAATTGCTTTAATGCAGTAACAGGGTTACGCAGTTTGTTCCAGGTGAGGAAACACATAAGGGAAAACGTTTGTGTCCCCTTTATCACCCCATGTCCTGGTGACACCCCATGACCCCTGGATTAAAAATCTTTGCACCTTGTGCAAGACTTGTCCAGGATTATTGCAAATGGCAGGGAAGTGCTTTGCTCCAGATATTAAGCCTGTGCCTTTGAAAGCCCTCAGCATGCTCTTTCTTTGCTCTTTCCTTACTCTTCCTCACTGCTGCTGCTTTCTGACTTCTCCACCAATTTTTTTGGTTGCTACATGAAAGAGTAGTGCTGAGGAGAGGCGAGGAAGTGGCTGTAGTAACCCTGACAGATTGGCATCTGGGCTTAATGATTGCAGCAACTGAAATTCCTGCTCAACTGTTACTGCTGTTGTTTGGGGTTTTTTTTTTAAAACAAAAAACAACAAGCTTGTGCTGAAAAAAATGCTAAAGGTTGTTTGAAGGCCAGCAGGCTGGTTCTGATGATCCTGGCTCCCCCGCACAGCAGAGATCGTAGAACCTCACGTGGGAAGGGCTTTGCGAACACCTGTGTGCCTTACAGGGAAGGGACTTGAATGTCAATGTGATGCAAGTATTTAAATCAGTTAAGTGCTTTGGCAGACCTGTCCCCTTTCCTTCGAGACTGGAATTTAGGTACTCATCTGTCCCTTTCAGCGCCTGTTCCAGAATTAATGCGGCTGTGTTCCACACTAGCAGCGATCGCAAAGGGGAGTAAGAAATCGTGTTTCCTTGTTGTGTGAGTCTAACCTACCTGTAATGCTCCAGCCAGGCCAAGCAATGCAGTTTCAGGTGCCACCTTGTTTATGCTTGTACTAGGTGTTTGTGTTCCAGCTTTGCTTCTGCAGGGTAAATGAAATGTCGTCCCTCTCAGGTTTGTCCAGCCAAAGAGCAAGTGGGGGACGAGCCCTGGCTGTTTGTGAATTCCAGGCTGGCAGTGAGGGAAGAGGCAGGTTATTGTGCAGAGTAAATCTGTCACTTCCTCAGCGCTAGTGGTTCTTGCTGAAGTGGAGCTAGCTGCCAGCAGTCCCTGGAGTATCCCAAATAGGAGAAATGAGGGAAGGAAATAACCGGCTGAAGCTCAAGATCTCGTTTGTTGGAGCAGGTACCCTAGAACCATCCCACCAGCTTTTGGTGTGTGCTGCCAGAGCAGCCTGTCTCTGCAGCACCATCTCCTGCCATCCCTCCAGTCCAGGCTGGTTTGGGCATGTTGTTTTCATTACAGGAATCCCTTAAGGCAAGAAGGAGCATCTAGCAGAGAGGTGGGTGACCTTTTGGATGCTGTGTTGGATTTCTTATATCCAAAATAAGGGCTAAGCATGCTGGCAGCAGCTCTGACTCAGATCCACACGCACAGTCTGCCATCTGAAGCTGCTCTGCCACCCTTGATGTGTGCCGCTGCTTGCAACCTCATCTAACGTATTGCAAGAGCAGAGTGATGACTTGTGTCAGGATGCTTTTCCTCTACTGGTAATGAGCCCATTTATTAGAGGTGTGACAGAATTTTTGACTGAGAGAATAGTCATTTTTTTAAGGAAAGATAAAATCTGATGGCCAGGCAGCATGTGTCAGTGGGGAATATCACAGCATTTTGCAGGAGGAAGAAAGTTCCAAATCCTTGCTCAGGTGTGATATGAGTGATTCTCTATGTTATCTCTGCATTTCCAACTGAATCTAGCAGTGGTTCCTAAACGCTTGGAACTGTAAATTACTGTGAAGATGAAAATGTATTGGTGCATCTCTGTGGACCTTGCTGAAATTGCATCCCAAGTTAACCCTTGGGGTTACGTTGTTCTTTGCTCACACTTTGGGGAGCGGTGGAGTGCAGGACTCTGCTATCATACAGGGACTTGTGTTGCCCCTGTTCACAGCTTGCACTTTTTAAATGCGATTTAATGTTAAATAGTTGTCAGGTGTCTTCCAAGAGGCAGCTTCTGTCCAACGTTGTTTTAAGTGGCACAGCAGTGATAAAACCTAGATTTTACCAAGTTTTGTCAATAGATTTTGAAGGCAGGTGGTGTTTTTTCTTCTCTTTACTACTGCAGAGAGCAGGGTCCCAGAAGAGCAATAGCTCTGAATTGAAGAGCAAATTGGGAATGGAGCAAGGGGATCTTCAGGCTGATCTGGTGCTTGGGATGTTGGGCTTGTTTGTTGCTCTGCTTCTGCAGCACCTTGGAGTGCTTGCCATCCTCTGTGTTAAAAGATCACCAGCTACAAAAGAACCTCCTAATCTTCTCTCCAGAAAGCTTGAGGCTGGTTCAGACAAATGGGGTTGTGGGCTGTGTTGCATCAGGAATGCACGTGTGCCTTCCCTTTCCCCATGCAAATGATGAGATCCTTCCAGTTTGGCGCCGCTGCACGGTAGAATAGACCCAGCTCCAGGAACAGTGTGTTGTTACCTCTGTGAGTAGCAGATCAGGACCTTATTACAGCATTAGTAAGTAGCACCTTGAGCTGCATTTTTAGGTGTTACTCTGATTTTACCTCTGTGTTACAGAACATTTGCTATAGGAACACTTGTGTGGCCAAATGTGATTAATTTGTACTCTCTCTCACTTTAGCAGTCCATGAACTCAAGTACAACAGCACTGCCTACCGACCTGCCAAGCTTCAACCTCATCAATGAGAGCCTGTCCTTTGACTTCAAGGATACGGACATGAAGAGGCTTTCAATGGAAATCGAGAAAGAGAAGTATGTGGCATGCGTCCAGTCTGGGTCAGGGCTGGGATTTGTGCCTCAGTTGCAGTGGGAGGAATTGCACCAGGGCTGAATGTGACTTTTAGCTTCCAGACAAGCACCGGTGTGAGGTGGAAGGGGGAGAAGTCTTTTGGATTCACTTTTACCAAGGTCATTAGTAGCTCTGCCCAGAGCATGATGTAGCTACTGACTGACTGTTTCTCTGGGTGGGGACCTGGTGTCACAGATGCGTCTCTGCTGCCTGCTTAAAGGCGAGTTTAAGCATGCTGAGCCCTGCACCCGTCAATTCCTCTCCATATGGTTAACCTGACTCTTGTTTTAGGCTTGAATTGTCCGTGTTGATAGAAAGAGTTAACAGCAGTCTGACTGCTGGTGCACTGAGCTATTGCACTGCTGAGCTATTGCAGGCTGGTGCTTGTGCATTTGCAGTGTGTCCAGAAAATGTGAGCTAAGGTCCCGTGTTAGGGCTTTAACCCTTTTTCTTGAAATCTGTGTCATGTTTATATATAAAAAGTGTGTGCAAGCAAGTTTGGATGTGATTATGAGCTTTGATCTTGTGTTTTCCTGAGGGTTTAAGTGTAGCCTTCAAAATTACAAATTTAGCAGAAATCAAAGCAGATCAGATTTTAATCTCTGTAGTAATAATGTACTTTGTTCATCGATTGGGTAGTAGATCAAAGCTAGAAGGGCTGTGCCATAGCGCTCCGGCCAAAACTTCCTGGGGCTGGAATGAAATGCCCCTGGATCCCACAGGGTGGTTTATTTTGCCTGTGCTGAGTACCCTCTCCCATGTATGAAATAACAGACCACTATGCCAGAGACAGAGGTTAAAAACTTTTCCTAAAGCCAGAAGGAAAAAGATAGAAGCTGAAAATAACAGGATAATTCCTGGTTCTGTACCCAGGTTGCTAACTAGGTCATCCCACTCTCCTAAGCAGGAAGAGCCTGGCTCTGCCAAATGCTAAAAGCAATAGCATGCTTTTGCTGACTTCTCCGGGACTGTTCGGCTTCCTTGGGTGCTGAGATAAACCTTGCTACAAATTTTGGCACTCTGAAAGGGTTCTTGTTAGTCTGCTGGTACTTTGACCTGGATGTCAGTGTTTAATCACAAGTACAAGGCTGGCATGGTGTGATTTTTCTCCAGTCAATGCTTCCTTGTGGAAGGCAGTTATGGCCAAGTCCCAAGAATGGCTGGGTTTGGGGTTTTTTTTCTTTTTCTTTTTTTGGAGACCTTTCTTTCTCCCAGGGATACTGTGTGTCTAAAAGATACCTGATATTTTGGGGGCAGTGCTTGCTCCCACACGGTTTACAAGCTGAATCCCTCTGAAACATGAGAAGTCAGTACATCAGGGTCCTTCCTTACTGAAAGGATTCGTGCCTTTGAGTTTGTGAGCTGGGTTTGAGAGAGGGAGCGGTGGAGTAGAGAAGCGCTTAAACCACTATCTTGTAGACTGAAACTGTGCAATGTTAGCCTATGTCATGGTGCAGCTTCACTCAGAAATGGGGAGATTTACAAACATCATCCAGCAGCTCCAGCTTGACTTTATTTTTTTATAGTAATGGAACTCAGTTTTGTTCTTGGGTCAGCAGTCTGGGTCCTCTTTTTAATAATGAACAAGTCATTGCTCAGAGTAGTTTACTGTGTGCTGTAAACTAATGTCAGTTCCACACACCAGAAATGATGAAGCTAAGGGTTTTCTGTTATAATTCCGTTATCGGCTGCCACAGGATCGTGTCACTATCTGCCGCTGGCCAGCACTAACCCAGGACTTTTTTGTGTATGCTAGGGTAGAGTACATGGAGAAAAGCAAGCACCTGCAGGAGCAGCTGAATGAGCTGAAGACAGAAATTGAGGCACTGAAGCTAAAGGAGAGAGAGACAGCTCTGGATATATTGCACAACGAGAATGCCAGCCGAGGCAACAGCAAGCACAACACTATTAAAAAGGTATCGGAGGCCTCCAGTTTGTATCTCGCCTGATGAAATCCTTTAAAAACAACAACAAAATAACCCTTCCGTTTGGTTTAGCTTTTGCACAAGTTGTTATAATAAAATTGTTTGATCTAGGCTTTCTTCCTGGGCTGCTTAGCTTCGAACCAGGGTGCAGAGGATTTCAGCTTCTGGTGGTCCTGCTTATATTTGCCACAATCAAATCTTGTCTCTTCAGTGCTATGTGAAGGGATGCAAAGGTCTTGAGGTTTGAAGTTCTTGCTGAGCCTTAACAAGAGCTGTACAGGGATGCTGTTAGAAGGGATCTGCTACCCTAGTGACCCCAGGAGCAGGAAAAGCCCTACCTGCCTATTGCAATCATTCCCTACAGGCAAGCAGCGTTGACCTTATCTGGTGAATAATGCGGGCAAAAATACTCCTGACTTATGGGCTCTCAGTAGAAAAAGCCAAAAGCCTCATCCTCTCTTTTAATCTGTTCTTGAGTAACCTGTAGCGCAGCTTCAAATACTAACAGCAAAACCTTTTGCTAGCAGGGTGTGTGCGAGATGTCTGCTCCCTTGTGCTGTGGACCCTGGAACCACCTGCCTCTAGAAATGTGGTTGAGATGAGTAACTTAGCCAAAAAGTTAGGATGTCTGGATCTGCTAGCCTGGGGGGGTCACTCCTGAAAGGTCACAACAAAGCCCGTTCTTTATTTTTATGTCCTGTCCTTTTCCTTTGCTTAATAGCTCTGCTGTTCTCCCAGTTGGGCTCAGTGGAACAAGGGACTGAGGGCACATCCATAATTGGTACAGTGGTTTGTAGTGGTCAGCCCCACTCACCTGCAAAGGCTTTTAGCCAGCTGGCTTTCTTCAGCTAGCAGTTGTCCTTGTGAAGGATTCAGAAATCTGTATGGCATGGGATGCAGGCTGTGATAACAACTCCATGTTTTAAAACCAAATCCTTCTCTCTTTACTATTCCCAGCTGAGAGTTACGTCTGAAAAGATTTGAAAATATCAGTTGATGCCGACTTTCATGGATGGGAGTTTGTGATCACTGAATTGGGGCAGGAAAATTGATCTAGCAGGTCTCACTTCCTGGTTTCCCCACGCTAGCCTTGAGCTATTCGGGTTCCTGTCCCACCAGAGCAGAGAATATAAAAATCATCACAGGCCCTTTTGTCATCATAGAATCTGAAGACATTTCTGCTCCCAGTAGGTTTTGTTAGGTTTTGTCTCCGTGCTCAGAGTCCTTGGTTTAAACGGAAAATGCTAAATTTTAACTTCTGACAGAGACGAGTTCATAGAGAGCTGATGGTCCCATTTGTCTCACTTAAAGAAGGTGGCTGGGCAATCATTTCAATGTCTGTCAGGGCTCATCGCTGTAATTGGGACCGTGCGGTCAGTTTTCGTTCCTTTGAAGCTCGAGTCTTGTTCTGTCCCCTCCCTTCAGGAGGGAGCCAAGGCTGCCCGGCTCCTGCATCTTAGCCGGAGGAGCAAAGGTTTTGAAATAATAGTCTATTAGTGGAGCACATCAGAACAAAATTGCAGACTGCTTTTGTTCATGCCACCAGGAGGTCAAGAGGGCTTTTGTCTTTACAGTTGTGATGGAAAGGAAAATGCAAGACACTGGAAATGGAAAAGGGGATAGCAGTTTAGCAATACTTAAATAATACCAACCCTCTACCCCACCTGGAAGCTGCTGATCACTTCAGCGCTCTGGGCAAACTGTACAGATTGCACAAATGACCTGACATTACTCGTATCACAGAGGATTTTTTTGTTGTTGTTGTTCATTTTATTTTGCTGGTTTAGCCTCAAGCCCAGGGCAGAAGACCTATCTGCATTTGAGACTGCAAAGTAGGTTATTCCAAGGTACTCTGCGTGGGGAGATGGGATCACTGGCCGTAATACTAACCCGTGCATGAGCTTGCCTGCGATACGCACTGCTCTAGCCAGCTCCCATTGCTGCCACCCCTACAATGCTCCTTATGCACCGCAGTGGGGTGTGGTGCCGGTGAGACCGGGCTCACCACGGCACAGCACCCTGCCTGTCCCCATGGTGAACCCGTGCAGCATGTCGCAGGCAGCCGCCCTGCCCGGCTCTTGCTCCCTCGGTAGCGTTCACAGTCTCTCTGCATTTTTGCACCTGATCCTCTGTGTTGGGAAGCGTCTTTCTTGGCAGAAGTTGAGTTGGCAACATCATTGGGGAGTGCAGGCGTAGATGCTTAAATAATTAAACGTGCCTGGTTTTGCTGTGCTGCTGGTGGCTGGGAATATATTGGAGGTGCAGGGTGGCCTTTGAAGATTTCTTTAGTGAAGTAAACCAGGACCTTCCCCCTTGTTTGCCGCAGAAAGAAATTCAGGATTTAAAAAAACCCAAACAAACCCCGTCAACCCTCTGCTGCCAAAACTGTCATAACAGGCTAAAAATGCACACCTCCGTCTAGGAGCGGAGCAGCACGTGGACGCATTATGAGCGTCTGCCTGTTTGAGAAGTATCGCAGGAACATAAAGCAGACGGTTGAGGACAGCCGGTGTCTGCAGGTAGCTCTTAGGCAAGGCTGCAGCTGGGGGTGGTCCATGGAGACTGTGCTGGAGGTAGTGCCGTTGGTCACCATCAACGCCTAGGGACACCGGCTGTCAGCCGCTTTCCTGCCTGCCTGCGATGCCGCTGCCTGTCCCCTGCCTCCTTCAGCACGCTGGTGACTCCTGCTCTGTTAACGTCATGTCTCTTTTTCCGGAGCCTGCTTTCCTCCAAGGATTTGCCCTGAATCCGCAGGCTGTGTGTGTGTGCAGAGCATTGACTCCCTCCTTCAGGAGGATGAGTTTGGGAAAGCTTTTTTGCTCTTTCCTCGACCGTGGTTCTTGCACACCCACAGGGTTTAGCGAGTTTCGAGCGGCAGCGCTAAGGGAAGAAACGGCACAGATGCTGCGGTAGCAGCGTTCACGAAGGCGGGTGGTAAACCTGGTGGTAAGCACCTTTGGAAAAGGCTTTTGTTAAAAGTTACTCTGAGGGCTTGCACAGCCCTGCCTGCGTGGGGGGCATGTACAGCCAACCATGGAGCAATTTCCCCGCACCTCTGGAGCTCTGTGGCAGAGGCAGGAGGATGCTTTAGATGCAGACTTCTCCCTGGCGGGTACCCAGAAGCTATCAGCACAGGTTTGTGCCGTTCTTGAATAGACCAGCCCTTTCAGGGCTGCAGGCAGCACTGTAAATCACTCAAGTTAGGGTTTTGTGCCGGCTGGCTGCCGCCAGTTGCTCTCTGGGGGGCTGCAGGTGTTCCCAAGACAGGCTGCTCTCGTTTTTAAGCATTTCCTTGGGAAAAAGGGTAAAATGAGGGGTGACCCTGCAGGTCTGGGCCACCTTGAGGGGAGGCATTGGATATCTCTTGGGGCAGGCTGGCCATGGTTGAAACCCGCTGTCCCGATCCCACTGGTTTGAGGAACTCCATGGCAGGTGAAATTGGGACGAAATCCACTTGTGGCCACAGCATAAGGAGATTAAATGAAGCCCTGGCAGTTTGTGAAAAGACTAATCCAGCAGCTGGGAGCGATTCGGTGCCTGGGAGGAGCCCCCATAATTAAACCAGATGCACAGCAAGTGCTGTGGTGTGACCTCTGGGTTTTGTTGCCTGCCTTTGAAGACGCCTGCTAAGTTTTTCATGTTTAATTACGTGGTTAACATGCTAATCCTTTTTTATGAGCTCTGTGGGCACAGCACAAGTACCTCATCTGGAAACTGATTTCCCTTCTCCGTAGCGCTCTGCGCTGTGGGTTGGTGCTGCTAACTCCAGCTGGCTCAGCTTCGGGAGGGTTTGCCGCTTATGCTGTGGTAGAAGATGAAAAAACCCACTTCTTCCTTGCATCCTCCAGTGTAGGAAGACTCCCAGGACAGGCTGCTGCTCTAAAACACAATTGAGTCTTTCATTCCAGTTGCTTTCTTCTTGCACAGTCATGCTTATTTACTGTGATTTAAGCCCTTTGAAGTATCCAAGGCAAGGAGCAAATCTCCACGCCTGTTTCCAGACAAGCGGCTTTGTCCTTGAGCAGTACTTTGGTCCTTCAACAGGCAGGCTTGGCCTTTCCCTGCCAGGCTCTCACACAGCTCTCAGCTTTTTCTCAGATGCGGTGTTTCTCTGGGGCTCAAGCTCGTTCCTTGGGGCCAGCACTTTTGGTGCCCATGGGGATTGTGCGGACATTGGTGGTGGGGTGAGGTGTTGCTGACCGTGCTCTTGCTGATTCTTCTCCTGGCTGATCCTGGTTGTGGTGCAGCATTGCCCTCAACTTGGGTAATGCAGGATTTTCTCCTATCATTGAGGCACTTGTTGTTTGGATAATCTACTTCAAATCTGCTTATTTATCACCAGTAGACTAGTCTGGGATTCCTCCCTCATTGGGCCATGAACAGTCATGTTCTACCGCATTCCTATGGATGCAGCATCGTCCCCTTCAGGTTTAGGCAATGAGCAGCTCCTGGCTGCCAAGCACGGAGGGGCGAGCGAGGCAGAGCAAAGAGGATTTCTGCAGGCTTGTCTTCACTCCTCTGACCTTCAAGATATGCTGTGGTCTGTCCTCTACAGCAGTGTAAGGACACTGCTGAGTTGGTGATGGGCACTGCTATCAGAGCCTCTTGTGATGCAGATATGAAGCTGCTGTGCCACCACCAAATGTCATGAGGCTACTTAATCATCTGGGCAGGCTGAAGGTTTTCAGGAGGCTGGTGCTGGGGCAGACGGCTTTCCTCTGCCTGTTTTCCAGCTGCGCCTGGCTAGCATCTTGCTAGGGAAGGAGACTGAAACATGTCCCTCGAGGACTTCAACAAATCTTGTGGGGTCTCTGTCATCTTCTGGGGACTCCCTTCCTCATCTCTCCCCTTCTGGGTCCTGCAGACTCCCCTGCGTGAAATGGGTCCGCTTCGCTCCAGTGGTTTGCTGGGGAGATGGAGGACCACAGCCATTTCGGGGAAGGAGAACGTTATTGTGCCTCTGGACCTTAATCCCGCAGAGGGAGGGGACCAGGACAAGAAATACTTCTGCTCTGGGAAGGGCAAAAGGAGGGAGCCTGGGTGGTACAGAGCAGGCTGAGCCGCACACAGGTGGTTCCATCCTTTCCTGTGGATCCTGTGGTAGCCTGGACACGGATGAGGTGCTCTTTAGTCTCATGCAGAACTGCAGCATTGCCGTGGCATCACTGTATAATCCACTCCCACCAGGAGAGGGGAAGGCTGCATGCTGCAGAGTGGGCACACAACCAGCAAGGGACTTCCCAGGAGAAGCAGCACCGGTGTTTCCCATCCCCTCAGGAGCTGTGAGGGTAGAGAGAAAAAATGAGCGAAGATGCTGGCTTCTTGCCCTGCCTGGCACACAGCTAGGATGCAGGCGAGAGCCAGGAGATACCTGGTGAGCAAAGCAGCTCTAGACACCTCTGGGCACACATTTTCTGAGTGCAGGAGGAGATGGAAGTGCATCTCACGTGGGTCTTGCCCACATATACCCGTGTGTGCGAGGCTGTGTCCCTGCTAGGTTCATTTTCTTTCTGCCCTGGTTCTCCTCGGAGCTGGGAAGTGAAACTCCCTGGCAGCTAAACTGGGACACGGCAGCCTCCTTTCCTTGTTTACAAGGAGCGAAAGGAAACTGGGAAACGTCAGGCCTATCAGCTATTTTTGTGACAGCCTTTGAAAAGCATTTCCTTCAAATGGAGCGTCATCTTCTCTCTTTTAAACGCACTCATCAAAGCATTGGAGGCCGGGGGAAAGTTGTGCTTGGGAGAGAATAAACAGCAGCGTGGGAGTAACAGAGAAACGGCGAGGTGGGGACTGGAAAGGGGGTGGGGAGGGAAAAATAAGGTTTCAGTTTCAAAAGTAAATGTGGGAATTGAAAGGTCCACCTGGCTGGTGGGGACTGGGGAGTGGGCAGGGATGGAGAAGGATGTTCAGGGGAGCAGTGGGGGGAATAAAGAGGGTTTACTGTATGCAGCACAGGGCAATGATTTAGCAGGGACTGTAGATTTCCCTCCCAGCAGCAGGAAGATGTCCCCAGCATCACATGGGGTGAGGTGATGCCACTAGGGGTGACATGGGTCACCCTCTCCTCCAGCCTGGCCAGGCTGGAGGATAAGCAAGGAAACAGCAAGGAAATGAGAAATTGTAAACCTCTCCCCGTTCCTCAGGAGCTGGGAGGATGGGGGGGAAGGTTGATGTGATTTGCAGTCCCCTTCTGCCTGTGCCCCATCTCCAGTGCGTGGGAAGGGCACTGGCTCTGGTGGGCTTGCTGAGAGCCCGGGTGGTTTCTCTCTATTCAGTTTGCCCTGCCAGCAGAAGTTATGTGCCTGCGGTTATTGGGTTAGCCACTCTAAACCGCGTTTGGCTATGAGGGACTTATTGGGTTGCTTTTGTTTGTTTTTCTTAAATCAAATCAGTCCAGCAGCCCTGGGTAAAAGCAGAGCTCAGAGGAACCCCAGTGTAGGAATGCAGGGAGTGGGACTCTTCTCTTTCTTGTATCTTGATTCATGTGAGCTCTGGCCGCTTAATTGTGCTCCCTCTCTCTCTCTCTAAATTTTCTTTGATGGCTCTGGTAGTGCATTGTGGAGCCCACCCTCCCTCCTGCAGGAAGGAGATTATCATAATACTGCTTGTAAATCAATTTTTTTTTTCCCCTCTCCGCACTGACGAGAATGTAACTCGCTCTTAATCACTCTGCCTTGCCTGCACAACATTATGGTACGGGTGTATATGTATTTATTTCTCCTTGCCTGGCCAGGGAAAGGGGAGGCAGAGGGTGCGGAGAGTTTGCAGAGATGCTGGAGGCCACCTTAGGGCTTTCCCCCAGCAGACGATGGAGAGGCCAGAGCAGGACTGTGCTTTCCTCCCCGGCTGCTCTCCTCCTCCCTTTCACGTCCCGGTGCAGAAAAGAAAAGAACAAAACCAGTTGCTTCCTGTGTGAGGGAGTGGGATTTCCCTGCAAAGAGCTGTCTGGGGCTCATGCTTTTGCGGCCGAAAGCAGATGGGAAGCGAGCTCGGCTGCAGGGTTCTCCATGCCCACTGGCTTACGCAGCACCTCCATGTACCCCTGCAGCGCTGGGTGGGATGACTCAGGCTGCCGTGGGGCTCGCTGCCCTCAAGAGCTTCCCTTGGGTCTGCCCGTCTTCCTCCAGCGCATCCCTCAGGTTTTGTCGATGCTGCAGCCGTGCCACACTCGCGTCGAGACCGCCACACCTCACCTGAGCACGGCCTGCGGTGGGAGCAAGGATCACCCTGTCTGCAAGTGCTCAACAGCAAGAAAAACAAGAATAAAAGAAAGAAAAAGGGAGGGTGGGAGCTTTCCCTCCAGGCATAGCGGAGCATCAGTGGTGGAGGGTCAGTGTGCAGTCAAGAGCAATCCTAATTTCCTCTCTGTTTATCCATGTGCCTGACTGTAATCGGATGTGAGAAGGCAGCTGCCTGAGAGCTGCTGGGCAGCCCCAATTCCTGGTGCGGGAGGTCCCACTGGTGGCTGCTGGAGATGCCTTCGCTCCAGGGGTCGTGAAGGCAGAGCAGCCTCAAGTTGCTGGCCACTGCCAAGGTCTTAGCCATAACCCAGCTCCTGCTAATGAGAAATGTGCCAACTGTGCCCGTATCCCACTCGTGTGATGCTTTTCTAACACCTTCCAGGTTACTGGGAAGAAAGACAGCCGGAGGCTCCTCTCCCGGGAGCCTAGATGGGAAGAAATCCTCCTGCCCAGACACCAGCACTGCACGAGTCTCCTGGCTTTCTCAGGAACAGCTAGAGCGTAACATGGGGGTGATGAGAGATGGGGGTGTGCCTCTGCCTCCGCTCCTCAGCAGGAGTGAGGGTGGCAGCACGGGTGCCTGCTCTGTTGCCGTTGAAATCCATGTGGTCTTTGCCTCTCAAATAGCAAAATCTGGCCGCTGCTGAGTGCCACCGAGCCATGGGGCATGGCCTTCTTGGAAATTCAGTGCTCTCACCTCTCTGTGGGACCCCGTCTTACCAAGAACCTGTGTTTGCTCCCTTTCCCTGTATGCCCACAGCTGGGCTGCTCTTCCTATGCCTCAGTTTCCCTCGATAGGTAAAAAAATTAACGCGGAACATCTCAGGGAGCCTTTGAAAGTCATGGATGAAAGCCCCTGCTGAAAGAGCAGGGCTGCATCTCTTCTTTCTCCTTGCGCCTGTGCTGGATGCCCTCGGAGCTCTGCCTCCACGTGCTTCCCACAGCACTGCAGCAGCGTTTGCTCAGGAAGGCACAGCTCTGGGCACAGCGGCTGCTGCTCGAGCAGTGCTTTGAGGTACCCCGGGACCGCAAAAGTGCACGGGGGATTAATGGAGAGCTGCGTGTAGCTAAAGGCAGAGAGCAGACTCGAAATAGTCAAATCTTATAAGCCTGGGGGAAACATCTTCCCTCTCTGCATCATCTGGCTCCTTTCATTTCTCCGTCAGAGCACTAAGTTTGCTGGGGGGCACCTGGGGGCATCTCCCCGTGCTGTGCTTTAACAGAGTGGCACTGTGAGCTGCCGTGGGCTGGGGAGGTGGTGGGATGCTTTGATTCACCATCCAGCCTGCAGAAGAGATGAATTCAGTGATGGAGCGTTAGGAAGTAGGTAGCTGGCAGGTAAATGTTCCTCCTTGGGGGTGTCTGGCCTCTCGGAGGTCTCCCCAGCCAAAATGGGAAAGGGAAGCTGCCCCATTTTGGGCTGTGGTGGGTGGATGGGCTCCGGTGAGAGCCCTGGCACTCAGGCAAACGTGTGGGACGGCTCAGCTTCACTCACCCCACTCCTGCCCCACAATGCCCCCTCGCCCACTGCCCTTCTCTGCTGGGGGACCGCAGTCCCCATCCTCGCACCAGGTCGTTGCAGCAGCCCTGCTCAAAGGGAAGGACTATGCTGCACGCCGCGATGTCCGCTCAGGTTTTGTACGCCAAATTCTCTGGCCTGTGACCCAGCCAGGTGTCAGCCTGGGATCACAGGCAGGATTTCTGCTGGAAGAGCTGAAATGAAGCCTGCACTGGGGCCATCAGTGGGGCTGGCAGCAGGCTGGGGCTGCCTGCTCCTTCCCCCCCCCCCCCGCCTCCAGCCTTGAAAGAGAGGCACAGAGCTGCCCGTAGCACACAGAGCCCCTGTCCCATCTCATCCACCCTCCATCCAGCTCTGGAGGGGATGCTGGAGGGGCAGGGGGATGCTAAGGAGGGGGACCAGCAGCCCTGGCCCAGGAGATGCTGCCAGCAAAGGGTGTTAAGCCCCTGCAGAAATTTCCTCTGCAATACAGATTTTTTCAGAATGGCATTAGAGCTGTGAAGGAATTACCGAGGAAAGGCCATGGGGGGAAGCGGGGAGGGGGGGAGTGCTTGGCAGCTCCATCGCGGGGCTTAACTCACTGTAACGTGATCCTAGGATTCCTGTTTCAGCAAAACCGGGTCCCCAGCGGAAGGCATCGCTGTTTAATCCAGCTGAAACGAAGCCTTTGCAATTAGCCGGCTGGTTTGGCAAACTCTTGCGGTGATTCAGCAGCTGGCTGGAAGGTGGCACTTCTCCCGCCATGCTCCTCTGGGTGGTTATCTGTAAATACTGTGATTTCTTCCTCGCTGCTGAGGATGTTTCTTTCGTCTCTCGTTTGGCCCGTTAGAAAATGGGCTTGCGGTTCCTCCATGGAGTATTATTTTTCAGATAGCCTTGCTAGCACTGTAAAAAACCTTTCTGGGCCAGGTTTCCAAGTCCTGCAGAGCCTTGGCTCCAAGGACACAGTCCTCCAAGCGAGGGCTCTCTAGCTCCATCCTCCTGCGGGATGGAGGGAGCAGGTCTGGGGTGAGGTCCCGGGGCAGGGGGAAGGCGTCAGCCCCACGCAGGTCCTGCGGCGGTGGTGGTGAGCTGCGTTGTGGCTGCTTGAAGCACGCCGGGCATGCATGCTCGTTCCAGCAAGGGTGGTGGGCTGGGGTTGGACATGAGCATGGGACAGAGGATGGTCCCTAACTGGTGACGGAGGTTACAGGTACCTGCCTGGCCCAGAGGCTTTGGGGAAGCTGTTGGTTTAGAGATGAGCGTGGTTCTTCTTCTGTTCTCAGTTGATGGAGATTGTTTCTCCTCCAGCTTTGCAAGAGCCCCGTGTGTTCCCCCACCCTCAGGGCAAGGAAAGGAAGGAGCTCGCTGGACCCCAAGGGCACAGTCCCATGCCCAGGATGGGCGCCTTTGGTCCAGGCTCCTGTGTATCCCACAACCTGAAAGCTGCAGCCATGCTAATTAAGTTGATTGAATCTGCGGCCCCTCAGCAGCCTTTTTTTTGGGGGGGGAAGGTGGTGTCGGCCGCAGAAAGCAGTTGCGCTGCCCCAGCCCAACCTGCCTCCCCTTGCCCTGCGCTTTGCCTTCGGGCTTATGCTTGTTGCGGCCGGGGGCTTGGCTGCTGAGGGTGTGCACGACGTCCCTGCTTCTGCCTTCCCTGGTATTTTTGGAGGGGCAGGGGCTGGGCCAGGAGGGGATAAAGGCAGCAGCTCCCTCCTGCTCAACCCGGTGCCCTCCTGGGAGGGGCGAAGCTGGGTCTGGGTGCCTTGCGGGAAGGAGGGGGGGGTCAGCCTTGTCCCCCTTCAGCCGACCCCTCTGCTTTCTTGCAGCTCACCCTACAGAGCACCAAGTCCCGTGTGGCCTTCTTCGAGGAGCTCTAGGAAGCGACCAGCCGCTCCGCACCGCTGCTGCCTGCCGGCCGGCTCCCCCACAAGCCAGAATCTCTCCCCTAAGACCGGCGTACCCCAACCGGGGCCGGGGAGCCGGGCATCGCCCCCCAGTCCCCGCTGGGTGCTACCAGCCTCTGCACGCCGATGGACTCGGGGCTCGGCCGCCCACAGACTGTGTGATGTTTTCTAGCTTAGTGTCCATTTATCCTCCTCCGTGTCTCTCTTTTTACCTTTTTTCCCCCACCCAGCCTTTTTGTTATTTTTCTAGCATAGATTTTTGGCTCAGCCCTCCAGGCTTTCCCCCTGGTGCTGGGGTCAGGGCTGCGGCCGTGCCCCCCAGCCTGGCAGCCGGTGGAGGAGCGTGCCGAAGGGTCTCCCTTGGCGAGGATGCCATCCCTCCGGGCTGCCTTCTTCTGCCGGCAGCGGCTGTGCCAGCCCTGGAGCCCCGTGCCGGTGGTGCCTGGAGCTCCATTAGGAACACAGAGCATGTTCTAGTAGAGTGCTGTAAATCAGGGGCCGTCGCGCCGGCTCTCCCAGCGCCCAGCAGAGGTGGGAGGCAGGCGGGCAGGGAGCAGGATTAGAGCAGCTGCAGGGACCTCGGTCTATGGGGATTAGGGCTACTGCTTCTCTGGGGAGAGGAGGCAGAGGCAGGAGGTGGGGAGGAAGGTCTCCTCCTCCTCCTCCTCCTTCTCTCTGCAAGGGATAAGGAGCAGGAGAACAGCTAGTGCCAGCCAAATGAAACCTTTTTTTTCCTGCAAACTGTGACAAACCTGAGCAGCTTGAGGCCAGGGGGTCTCTGGGGACTCAGGGCCAGGCTTTTGCTGGGTGCTCAGCTCCAGCACCCTGTAACGCGGTATGCGGCCCCCCCCCCAGCTCCTCTGAGCCTCCCCGGGCTGAGCTGGGGGGGCTGCCTGTGTCCTGGCAGGGGAACACTGGGGCTGCCTGCTCCTGCCTGTCCCTAAGCAGGTGCCTTTACTCACAGCTCTGACCCCCCAGCAGCGGCCACGGGGAGAACGGGGATGCCCTGACCTTTCCTTTGTGTCTCCGTCCCAAATCCTGCCCTCTGTTCAATGGGGGGAAACCTCCCTTCCAGCTGCAATTTACCCTTTCACGGAGCTGGTGCTGCCCCCGGCATCCCCCGCATCCCCTTGGGACCCCCAATTCCTCCATCCCACAACCTTACCTGACCTACAGCCACACCGGAGTCAGCCGGAGGGTCAGCCCCGGGGCTTGGCATGTAGTAGATCGCATCCTGAACCCTTTTTATTTAAAACCGCGCTGCCTCGGATCAACTCCCCGCACGTGGCTGCGATTCGAATGGCTGTGGCCTGGCACAGCCGCTTTCCCATTCCCCTGGACTGTTGTACTCGGAAGAAATAACGTTTTTCTCCTTTGTTTTAATAAAAATTCAAAGCACTAGGAGGGGGAGCTGGGACTTGTTTGGTCTTTCTTCTTTGGGAAAAACGTTGCGAAGCCCTTCGCTGCCGCAGTTAACGGCAGGAGGAGGTTTTAATGGAAAGCACGGCTGCGGCTCTGGGATCCCTCCGGCAGCTCCCTGCGGGGCCGGGATGGCTCCCCCCTCCTCATCGCTCCGGGCGTCCCACTGTCCCCGGTCCTTCGGGACCCTCCATCCCCTCTTGCAGCAGGGTGCCCTTCTCCCTCCCAGGGTTTGGGGTGCCCTGGGGGGGGCGGGTGAGCCCCGTGTTTGCCGTCCCTGGGGCTCTGCCTGACGCTGCCTGATCTCAGCCTGCCTGGAATAAATAAACGATACGCTGCATTGACCTCAATTTTTTAATTAATTACAGATGAAACCCCGTTGGTGACACGGGGACTCAGCTGAGCTGCTGGCCCCGAGTCGGGGCTGCTGGTGCGGCTTCACCAAACCACCGTCTGTGCCAAACACTTGGGCAAGACCTGACCCCGGGGGGGCTGCTCCCGGCCCCCCCGGCCCCGCTGCGACTTGATGCACTCAGTGATGGATGCACTTGTTCATCTTCTCACCGGCAGCAAAACCCCGGGAGATTAAACGGAGCTTGTGGCAAGGGCTCTGGTCCCCTCCGAGAATTGTGGTGGGCTGGGGGGGGATGTGGGTATTTTTTCCTTTTTTTTGTTGTTTTAAGCAGGGCTGATGGAGGTGGGATAGGTTTTTTTTTTGGGAAAGGGGTGCTGATGCGGAATCTGGGGAGATTCAGGGGCTGCTGGGAGGCGGTGGGCGAGGGAAGCGGAGGGTGACCTGATTTCCCACGTGTGGGACAGGAGGGCTGCCCACAGCCACCGGTGTCAGCCATGCAGCTGGTGCGCTGCCTGCGGGGAATGGGCAGAGCCCCCGGCTGGGGGATTTGGCCCCAAATTGAAGCCGAAAGGGCTTTTCCCAGCCCAGGCCGTGATGCTGGGGCCGGCACAGCAGCGCAGGGGGATGCACTGGGTGCTGGGTCTGGTGCAGGGGGGGTGTCTCCTTGTCCCCTCCAACGTGGGGGTTCCCCCGGTCGCTCACAGGGGCCATGCACACCGGGAGCCCTGCACGCTCACAGCATTGCACACTTGCAGCCTTGCACACTTGCAGCAGCATCGCACGTTCATGGCGTGGCGCACCTGCAGCCTTGTGTGCGTACAGGATTGCATGCTCACAGCATTGCAAGCCTGCAAACCCACGTGCTCACGGCCTTGCACACTTGCAGCCTCGTGTGCGCACAGGGTTGCATGATTCCAGCCTTGCGCCGTCCCAACATTGCATGCTTACAGCGTTGCACGCTTGCAGCACTGCATGGCTGCAGCCTTGCACACTTGCAGCCTCATGTGTGCACAGGATTGCATGATTCCAGCCTTGCGCAGTCCCAACATTGCATGCTTACAGCGTTGCACGCTTGCAGCACTGCATGGCTGCAGCCTTGCACACTTGCAGCCTTGCACACTTGCAGCCTCCCACGCTCCCAGCTTTGCATGCTCAGGGCCTCACACGCTCACAGCCTCACAGTCGCAGCATTGCACACATGCAGCCTCGCACACCGGCAGCTTTGCACGCTTGCAGCCCCACAGCCTTCCCCACTGGCAGCATTGCACACGCGCAGCCCCCCCTGTGCTGCAGCGGGCAGCCTCATGCCAACTCCTTGCCTGCCCTCCCGTGCTGCAGGCTGGGCCATTTCTCCTCTTTCAAAGGAAATTTCATTCTGATTTTTTTCCTTTTTAGCAAAATTAAATTCATCAGAGCTGAGGTGGTGGCAGAGGGGGTGTGGGTTGGTTGGAGATGACTTTGCCCAAGGAAAAAAGAACCATCAAACAGTATTTCCCATGTACCCCTCCCAGCCCCTTCCTCCTGCCACAGATTCCTCGGGAAGGAAATTGGGGTTTTTTTGCTAACCCAAGGCAGCAACTGAGCATTTCAGCGGTGGTTCTCCATGCACTTTAATGGTGGTGGTGGCTTTGGCGCAGGCTTGGGGACGATTTCTTGCTTGCCTGAGCATCCGTGTCCCCAAACCCTGACTTGCAACAGGGAGCCAGGGCAGGAGCGGGGACTGATGGGGAAACTGAGGCAGGGACGGCACCGGCGAGGCCATACGGCACCAGAGGCTGCCGACCGGTATGCCAGCCTCGTCCCACGGTGCCGGAGGCCAGGCAGCACCCAAGGCCTCCCCCCCTCACCCCCATAAATCATGGGCTGCCACCCCAGCTGCCCCCCGCCCTGCACCCTGGGGTGCTGCCCCAGCGTTGGGTGCCTCAGGTGGGTGAGGGAAGGAGCAGGGAGCAGGGGTCAACGGGGAGAGAAGGGGACACTGGCAAACCCCCGGGAAGGGCTGGGGCCGGCTGCAGGGGCTTGGGGTGCTTCTGCATGTGTGGGGAGCGCGTGGGCACGAGGGAAGTGCATTTGCACGAGGGTTGCTTTTGCGTTAAGGGTCTGCGCACGCAGGGGAAGAGAATTTGCACGCAGGGTGTGCATTTGCACAAGGGAAGGGCACCTGTGTGT
Organism: Haliaeetus albicilla; assembly: GCF_947461875.1. Lineage (NCBI taxonomy): Eukaryota > Metazoa > Chordata > Aves > Accipitriformes > Accipitridae > Haliaeetus > Haliaeetus albicilla. Next base: position 42,774,826 of record NC_091492.1, read on the forward strand.
GCCCAGGGAGGTGTTATTTGCACGGGGAGGCGAAGCAGGGAAGTGCACCCGTGCACCCCAGCCGTGTCGGGGTGCAGTGGGCACCCTGGCACGCAGGACGGGTGCTCGGAGCCAGCACGCAGGCGTTAGTCAGCACCGGGCCGGCTCTGACTCACTGCTTAATGGATGCAGGTTGGCACGGCACGGCACGGCACGGCACGGCAGGCACCTGGCCACAGGCCACCATGGGTGCAGGCTGGAGCTGGGGGGACCGGGGCACCCCAGGGCTGCTGGTTACTCTGTGGGGTCACCCTCTGCCCACCGGCAACAGGACCCAGCACAGGGTGGGAGTTAGGGGAGCAGCCCATGGGACACCACATCCCTGGTTTTGGGCACCCTGGGGAGCTTGGGGCACCCATGGCTGCTCAGCTCCCACATGGTTTGGGGCTGGGTTGCAGGATGACAACGTAAAAAGCTGCTCCCCAAGGGGCAAAGCCAGCCAGGGTCCTGCTCTTTGGGGACAGCATCTTGCGGACATGGGGACCTTATGTCTTCCTTCACTGGTGGCTACCAGCCCTCTGCCATCCTGGCCGTCCTCATCCATCCTCATCCATCACCGCTGGCATGGACCGATGGCTGGCACAGGGCTGCTGTCTGTGTCCCTTCACCTTTTCCTCTTCCCAGCCCCTGGTCCTCCAGGGAGAAAAAGGGGAAAGAAATTGAAATGAGGAGGGACAGCGGAGGGGAGAGGCAGCCTCACCGGGGGGATGGCACCTGGAGACCTCCCTGCTCCCGGCAGAGACCTGCCGAGCTCGGTGCATCCCCCCCCTGCCCTGACACCTCCCCTGGAGCAGCCGCCACAAAGCTGTAATTAAAAGCCTGACGTGTGTCTTGTCGGCTTAATTAGGGGCTTAACAGGATAAGAAGGAGGATTGCCCGTGGGGAAGCCACAGCTCCAGAGCTGAAACCTCTGGCTGGTACCAGAGTTGCCCACTCAGCCACCAAGGGAAGAGCACCAGGGACGGGATAATATATGGATGCTGTAAAATAAAAAGCACATGGAGCTGCTCCAGCCACCACAGTTTCCCTGCAAGAGGAGGATGAATCGCTGGAGGATGCTCGGGCCGAGCGAGGGGGATGTTGGGCGAGGTGTGATGGGGTGCAGGACCACGCAGTGGGCTGTGGGATCATGGTAGGGTGCAGGACCCTGTGATGGGGTGCAAGACCACACCATGGGGTGAGGGACCACATGGTGGGATGCAGGACCATGTAGGGGGGTGCAGGGCCATGTGATGGGGTGCAGGACCACGCAGTAGGGTACGAGACTGTATGACGGGGCGCAGGATCATGCGATGGGTTGCAAGACAACACGGAGGGGCACAGGACCAAGTGGTGGGGTGCAGGATCATGCAATGGGGTGCCTGACCTTGTGGTGGGGTACAGGACCACACAGGGGATGCAGGATGCTGTGGTTTGGTGCAGGACCATGCAGCAGGGTGTAGGACCAGGCAGTGGGGTGCAGAACCATACAATGGGGTGCAGGACAGGGCGATGGGCTGCACAACTGTACAATGGGACTCAGGACTGCACAGCAGGCTGCAGGATGACGTGGTCTGGTGCAGCGGGCTGCACCACCACATTCTTTGGTGCAGGGCCACGTGGTTGGGAGTGGGACCTTGCAGTCTGCTGCAGGACCATGCGGCAGGATGGAGGGACCATGCAGCGGGTCGCAGGACCGTGTGGTTTGGTGTAGGACCGTAAAACACGCTCAGGACCAGCCATTGCCCAGGAGAGCTCATGAGCTGCTGCCCTGAGAGCACGAGGGCCGATATCTCTCCGGGCATGGAGGAGAGCGAGCCGGCGCTGCCGACCAACACACGGCCAGCCCTGACGGGGACACGGCCCTGGGGAAGGAGACGTTGCCTCCACCAGGATCCCACCCCTTCCCCCTCGCTGTTAATTTTCCCTCTCCTGTTAATCACCCCAGGTGGCATCATCCCTTCCAGCCTCCCCAGTGCATCTGCTGCCAGTGCCCACCCTGGGGCTGGATTCAGAACAGGAACGCTGGAGTCCTGCTCCCATCACCTCCTCCCGCCCAGCCACGGCATCACCTGCTGCAGGGACACTGGGCATCATCACAGCCCTGCCAGGATGCTGCCTGCTGCCGGGCTGGGCATCGTGGTGCTGAGTTCTGACTGCTCTGGGCATCCTGGCACCGTGTACCATCAGGTCCTAGCATCACAGCACCAGGTACCACCGGACCCTGGCACCATGGCACTGGGTACTGCTGGGTCCTGACATCACGGCATCAGGGCATCCAACAGGTCACAGCATCCCGGAAAGATGGAGCTGATGTCGCTGTGCTGGCACGGCACGGCTGATTGCCGGTGTCTCCTGGCGAACACCACTGGTGCACCAAGGATTGGATGGGAGCAGAGCCTGGCTGGGCACAGCTGTGTCCTGAAAGCAAAACTCATTGCAGGGAGGGTTGTTGGGATGGTGCATACAGAGAGGAAAAGGCTGTAGGGGTGCTGCGAGGGAGGTGTGGAAGTGGTTTCCAAACAGTCTTAACGCTGAGCCAAGGTTTTTGTTTCGGAGTCTGACTTCAATGTTGGCTGCGGCAAAGAAAAGCCGCTCAGGGACCTGCCTGGTCCCAGCACCCACCGGTACCACAGATGCACAGGTGCTGTAACATGGATTTTGTTGCATTTATTCGTCTTCCTGCAGCTGTCACTGAGGGTATGGGCTGACGGTCAGCCAGATGGGGTCAGGGATGGCTTCACCATCGCATGGTGCCTCTGGGGCCAAACGCGGCTCTGCCAAAGCCCTCCCCATTGCTCCCCTCTTGTGTGCCCCTTTTGTAAAGCTGGATCCCACCATGTGCTACCACACTTCTTCCTGGGCAGGCTGTGCTTCCCACAGATCTTTTTTTATGCTGTTAATGAGTTTAAGAAGGTCTTTGACTGAGGTTTCTGGGAGTTACCTCCCTGCTTGCCTTCGGCATCCTGGGCTGCATCTGCTCGGAAGGATGCTAAGAACAGGCTCATTTCAATTTTTCCCAGTTTTCACGAAGAAAAATTTCTCCTAAGCAGAAGTCTTGCCTCCTCCGACCGAGGGGCTTGTTTCCCCTTTGCAAAGCTAGATTAAATGGGGCTCTCAAAGCCTTTCCCATTCTCCCTTCCCTCCCCACCTGCACCAGCTGCCTGGAGCTTTGCCCAGCATTTCCCTCATCACGAAAATGCATCCCAGTGCGGGAATGGCCACGGCCGCGCCGGGTGGCGGCTCCCAAAACCTCCCCAGTGGGTTATCGCAGCCGCCCTCCCCGGGTTTAATAGCGGGCGCTGGGAGCTGGCAGCCGGTGCGGCGGCAGGGATAACCTTGCGGCTCGGTACGTTGCAGCCATCCCTCTTCTTCCATCAAGCGTTCATTTAAGAAACATTTCACTAAATACCCAGCTGACAGCAACGGCCCCGGGAGATTGATGCCTCTGGCGCCTCTGAGGGCTCGGTGCCAGCGGGTGACTTTAAAATGACACAATGGCCACCCCGGTCTGCTCACGTCCCCTCCCTGTGCTCAGTGTGAGCGATGTTACATCCCAAAGGACACTGTAGTGTCACAGCCCCCCCCCCAGCATCCTCACACTGCCCCAGGGTGGGTTGTCCTGGGTGATTTGAGGACATCCAGCCCAGGTTTGTACCGTCCCATCCCTGCCAGGTTTCCCCATCCCTGTGAGTTTTTCCATCCTCATCCCATTCCTGTGAGTGATCCTTATCACCATCCCTATCCCCATTCCCATCCTCATCCCCATCCCACCCCTGTGATGGATCCCCATCCCATTGCAATCCCCATCCTCATCCCCATCCCATCTCCTGCGAGGTATCCCCATCCTATGCTGATCCTATCTCCAACCCCATCCCATCCCCACCCCTGTGAGGGATCCCCATTGCATTCCAATCCCCATCTCCATCTCCATCCCCATCCTCATCCTCATCCCCATCCCTATCCCCATCCCCATCCCATCTCCTGCGAGGGATCCCCATCCTATCCTGATCCCATCTCCAACCTCATCCCATCCGCACCCCTGTGAGGGATCCCTATTCCAACCCCATCCCCAATCCCATGCCCATCCCATCCCTGCCAGGTTCCCTCTCTCCTCTGCAAGGACAAGTGGGAATTTCAGCTGGGGGGACCTGACAGAGACCAGACTTGCAAACGCCCAGATAAATGGAGTTGGCAGGATACGCTCAGCACCGGAGTCTCTGCTGGGCAGGGGGACGGCGGGGAGCGAGAAGGGCATCTCAGCCCTGCCAGGGGAGGCTGAGAAAGCAGGCTCAGTAATAAATGAGGAGGAGAAGATTAAATTAAAGATAAATCAGCACCGTCTCTGTGCCAGCATGGCTTTATTCCTTTTAATTTCCCCCCCTCCAATCTTCCCGAGAGAAATAAAGACGTTGATGTCGGGATGTGAACCTGGGAGCAAGCGCTCTGGAGAGCAAGATCCTCACAGAGCTTCAAATAAGATGCAAAACTCCAGGCCTGAATTACGCTTCTCCCGCCTCGTTAGTGGGATCAGCTAATTAGGGTACCACCCCAGAGGGTCGGGAAGGTGCTGCCATCATGGGAGGGATGAAGAGATGGGGGGGGGAGAGGTGGCATTGACCTGCCAGCAAGGCTGGCCTGAGCCCCTAATAAAAGAAAGAGAGAAGTGTGAAGAGGAACCACTAACAAAATAATGGGAGAATTACGAAGAGGAACATTTGCGCCATCCCAGCGGTGCGGGAAGTGTGTAAATTGCCTGGCTGTGGCTGGGATTTTAAGCTGAAATCCTTGGGGTTTGGGGACGCTGCTGCCTCCACCCCATCACCTCAGTGCATGGTGATGGACTGAGATCCGAGGAAGCAAATTCAGAGCTTCTCACCCTGAAATAAGTGAGGAAATAGCAGCAAAGGGGCTGCGGGGCAGAGCGGTGGGTGATGGTGCAGATTGTACTGGGGGAAGGTCCCAGCCTTCATCTCGTGAAGAAGAGGATGGTGCGGCCGAGCAGGATGGGGGTCTCCAGCCAAGCTCAGGGGAAACGCCAAGACCGCTCCGCTGATGATCCCTAATGAGCAAAAAAACAATCAAGATTTCAAATGCAATTAAGCCGTTGTTTAATTCTCATTTTTCCCCCGTGCTGCCACGTGCTCACGCCCTCCATCCCCAGGGATGAAGCAGCAGGAGCCGGGATGGACGGGCTGCCTCCCCCATCTGCGGGGAAGGATGCTCCGACAGATCCCATTGCTGCTGAGCGTGGAGATCTCCCTGGGGGATTTCTGGGGAAAAGCCCAGAAATTTGCAGTATTATTCCTGCCGGGTTTTGGGTGGTGAGAAATTAATGAGTTTCCACCCTGGGGCCTCTGGTGGGCAAACAGAGAATTAATTGGGAGGGCAACTTCGTTAACATTGAGGAGCAAATTGATCCGCTAAGAAAAAAAGGAGATTTTCAATTAGGCTGCTTTGCCTTTTTTGGGTTTCTTTCTCTCCAGAAGTCCCTTATGATTATCAGCATCCTCTCCCTCAGGGCCGTGCTGTGAGCTCAACCGCAGTATTAGACACTGGAGACTCCCCATGGGGCGCGGGACCACGTGCCCCAACACTGGCCCGAGCTTTGGTGGAGGATGAAGTTTTATCAGAGCTGGAAAAAGCCACCCCCGAGCAGTGACATCCCGGGAGGAAGGATCCTGCCCTGGGAGCCGACATCCCGCAGCATCAGGGATTTAATCATCCCTGAAATTCCCCAGCTTGGGAAGCGCGGCCGTGGTGGTTTTCCGCTGCCGGGAGAAGGAAATTTCTCCCAGCTAAAAAATAGCTTAAAGGGGACCCCAACTGGTTAAAATCAACCTGCGGCTGCACAGGCAGCGCTGCTGGGAGGCAGCTGGGGAAGGGTGATGGGTTTTGGGGAGCCCCGGCATGGGGTCCCGGCCGATGCTCCTGCCAGAGGTGGAAGGTTTAGCATTGGGCTGGGTTGGAGCTGCCGTCTGCCCAAAAATTCCCAGCAGCGTGGAATTGAATGAGGCAAGGGCTGAGGACGTGGCTGGGGTGGCTATGGGATCCCGGGGGGGGTTTAATGAGGGGGTTGGAGCAACAGGAACCCGATTCTGAAATTTTGGGGCTTCTTGTGACAGTCTTGGAGCCTGTCCAGCTGTGCCTCAGTTTCCCCATCACTCTCAAGGGTCTTTGGGGATCGGAGGAGCACCTGAGGGGTGCTGACTGTCCCCCTTTCTCTTTCCCACCCTGTTACGGCTCTGGGGTCCCCCCCCTTGCCCCCAACCCCTTCCCTCCCACCTCAGCCCCTCCAAAGGCAGCCTTCGGCGGGGAGCAGGAGCTTTGGCAGCCTCCCTGCGCCGCTGTGCCCAGCCAGAGAGATGCCACCCAGGCACGGGGGGGCACGGTGGCCCCTGTGTCGCAACGGGCCAGGGTCCGCTGGGGACCACCCCCACCCAGGGAGACAAGCCAGGCAAGGGTGACAGCAGGATTTGGGAGGAGAGAGGTCCCAGATCCCTGGCAGCATCCCTGCCCGGGTACCGGGGCGCAGACGGATGCCACGGGATCACAGATACCACGGGGGACGTGGCACAGTGACAAAGTGAAGAAAAAGGTGAAAAATGTGATCAAGGCTTGGGGGGAAGCGGGGGGCAACTGGAAATGAGGATGGGGATGGAGGGCTTCGCTCCTGGCCCCGCTTCACTCCTCTTCCACGGCTTGTTTTTGCTCTGGAGCTGGAGCAGGAGGCCCGGCCGTGGTGTCCCTGCCACCCCACAGCACGCTGGGGACCTCGGGGTGACTGCTGCCCTGGTCCAGGGTGCTGTGAGCAGGGTGATGATGGCCTGGGGTGCTGGGTGCAGGGACCCTGGGGTGACAACGGCCCAGGCATGGGGTGCTGTGTGCGGGGAACCTCGGGGTGGTGGCAGCTTGGGGTGCCAAGTATGGGGACCCCGGGGTGACAACGGCCCCAGGCAGGGGGTGCCAAGGACGGAGACCCTGGGGTGATGACGGTCTGGGCGTGGGGTGCCGTGTGTGGGGACCTTGGGGTGACGGCAGCCTGGGATGCTGCGTGCAGGGACCCCACGGTGACGGCAGCCTGGGGGGCCAAGTATGGGGACCCCAAGTTGCCAACAGCCCGGGCGTGGGGTGCTGCGTGCGGGGACCCTGGGGTGACAACTGCAGGGACGCGGGATGCCGCAGGGACCCCCCCCATCTCTAAAGCCAGCACCGGGACCGCCGTTCTCCACCACCCAGCACCCACCCCGCTCCCTCCAGCAGCACCGGCGCAGGATGCGGCCGGGGACTCCCACGGGTGGCCGTGACACCCTCTTTACCGCAACTCCCCCCCCCGCCCTTTCACCACCTCCCGGAGGGGGGGGGAGGCACCCTCTCCTCCGCCCCCAGCCCCATTTACCGGGCGGGACCATTCAAAACCCGCCCCCCCCGGTGTCCCCCCCGCCTCCTTCCCCGGATTCTGCCGCCGCTTCCCCGGGGCCGCGGCCGAGGATGCTCCGTCTGCCGGCGGCGGGGGGGGAGCGTGTTCCCGGCGGCGGGGGCTGAGCCAGCGGCGGGGAACCGAGCCCCGGCCCTTCCCGGGACACTTAGCGAGGAAGAAGAAGAGGAGGAGGAAGAAGAAGAGGCCGCCCACGGCCTCGGCCCCGCCATGCCGGGCCCCACCGGGGAGCGTGGCCCGGCGGCAGCGGTTCCCCGGGGGCTGTGAACGTCCCGGGGCCGGCGGAAGGTGGCGGGGGGGGGGGAAAGCCCCGGAGCGGCATGGCCAGCCCCGTCCCCCCCGCCGCCGCCGCCGCCGCCGCCGGGATTTAGCCGGTGCCTCCTGGATGCTTTCGTCTCCCGTCGCCACTTCGGGCGGGCATGTGCGCGGGGGAGAGGGGCCGCCCCCAGCGGACCCCCCCAGCGCCCTGACTCCACGGTGAGGGGCTCAGCCCGCCGGCCCCGTCCCGCCACCGGCCCCGGAGGACGGGGGAGAGAGTCCGCCCGCCCGCCCCGGCCCCGCTGGCCGGTGGGTGCCGGGCGGTGGGGGGGCGGCGGGGACCGGTTAACTTGGTTTTAGCCTACCCCGGTACCGGCTGGGGACCCCCCCCCATCCCGCCTTCCGGAGGAGATTTGGGCTTAAACTTTGGCTTTTTTTGGGGAAGCCCCGAAGATGCCTTTCCACCCGGTGACGGCGGCTTTGATGTACCGGGGGATCTACACCATCCCCAACATCCTCGCCGAGCAGCACCCCGTGGAGATCCCCGAGGACGAGCTGGAGGGTGAGCGGGCTGGGGGGGGCTGGGGGGGTCGGGGGGGCATCCCGTGTGGGGTGCGGGGTGGTCGGTGTCCCCCCCTCCCCGGTGGAGAGGTTGAAGGCGAGCGGGATGCGGCTGGATGGATGGATGGAGAGGAGGAGGAGGGGGGGAGGAAGGAAAGCGTGGGAGAGAGCCGGGCAGCGGGAGAGGGGGCACACGGGGTGTGGGGGGGTCCCGGGGTCCCGGTATGGCCGTTGTGACAATATGACACAGCAGGGACCGGCGGTGGCGGCGCGGGGTTGGACCCCCCCCCGTTCCCCGGCGTGGCGGGGCCACCCTCCCCGCTGTCATAATATGACAGTGGCTGGTGGCGCGGGGGGCCCCGGGGGCGGCTGTCACCCGTGTCACCCCCCCACACCCCCCCGGGCCACGGCAGCCCCACGCAGTCCCGGTGCCACCGGGCTCCGGCCGGGAGAAGCGGCCGCCGGGGCTCTGCCCACCCGTGAGATGAGCGGGGCCGGTCTCAGCTCGCTATCACCAGAATGGCTTTTTCCACCCCAAAAGTTTACCGGGGCGGCGGGACAGGTGCTGCCGCTATCCCCAGGCCGCACCAGCTCGGGGTGTCCCTGGGGACCCCCACTCTGCTGGGCACGGGGGGAAGGGGCTGCAGCACCCATGGACCCCGGCCCCCAGCACAGGCACCAGTACTGCAGGGGAAACTGAGGCACGGTGCGGCCCCACGCACGGGCCCGCTGTGCCTTCAGGAGAGGATAGAGGGGGCTCGGCATCAGGCCTGGAGCCTGTGGGGACTCCCCGTGGGGAAACTGAGGCACAGAGCCCCAAGGCTGGCGGGGGGGCAGTGAGGGACTTTGGCCCCAAAACTTGGCCGGGAGCCCCGAGCAGGCAGGGACATGGGCTCACACCGGGTGTGCGAGAGTGTGTGCGCGTGTGTGCAGCTCTGCAGGTTGTGTGCATGTGCGCTTACGTGCCCCGTTACGGCCTCACTGCAGGGGTTGTGCATGTGTGCACGCGTGTGCGTGCACACACACACCCCTTCGCACGGCCCCACTGCGCGTGAGCGTGCGCTCACCCATTTTCATGCACATGCACAGCCCCGCTGCAGGGTGTCTCTGTGTGTGTGTTTACACACACATAGCATCACTGCAGCGCGTGTGTGCACATGTAGAGCCTGGCTGCAGGGTGTGTGCGCACATGTACAGCGTCAGAGCAGGACGGGTCCATATGCATGGCCCTGCTGCAGAGAGAGAGTGTGTGTGTGTGTGTGTGTGTGTGCATGTACAAGTACAGCGTCGCTGCAGGGGGGAGATGTGCATGCACAAGTACATCACTGCACTGTGCCTCTCTGCGTGTGTGCACGCACAAGCACAGCATCGCTTCGGCGTGTGCATGCACAAGCCCGTCGCTGCAAGGCGTTTGTGTGTGTGTGTGTGTGCACGCACAAATCCGGCATCGCTGCAACGTGGCCGTGCGGGTGTCCATGTGTGTGCACGCACGAGTACATCACTGCAAGGCATTGGTGCGCGTGTGCACGCACAAGTACGGCGTCGCTGCAAGAATTATGTGTGCACAGCCTCACTGCAGTGTGTGTCTGTGTGTGTGCACACTCACCGTGTGTGTGTGCACATGTGCCAGGGTGTTGGGGCGATGCACCCAGCCTCGCGCAGCACCGACGGGTGCTGATGGGTCCTGGGGTGCTCCCACCCCGGGGGTCCCCCCCCAGCACCCCACCTGCGGCCGCACGCCCGCTGCGCCGCGCGTGGATCAATGGCAGCGGCGGGAGCCCCAAGGTGACCCCACGAAGGCATCAGATACCTGCACCGCTGCGGAGGGGGGGGGGCTGTGCTGCCACCCGCTCCCACCTCCCCCTGGTCACCTTCCAGTTTGGGGGGACGTTCGGGACACCCAGCCGCCCTCCTGGCCCTGCAGCTGCCCCTCGGGGCTCCACGTTGGGGTGAGAAGTTGCAGGGTGCAAATCGTGGCAGGGTGCTGCTGGCTCGGCCAGGGAGGATCAGGGTGCCCTGGCTGGGGGGGGACACACAACCCGCTGGGACCCCGGTTTGGCCACTGTTGGGATATGTCCTTGCCTTTCTCCCAACACCCTGAGACAGGAGATGGGGACCCCCCCCTTTGGGCGGTCTGGGATGAGCATCCTCGAAGGATGAGTTTTGGGGGTGCCCAGACAGGAGTGATGCTCCCCATGAGCATGGACGCAGGGAACCAGGAGCATTCCCCTGCCCAGGCAGGGATGCCAGCCATGGAGCAGCTCAGCCATCAGGCTGGCAGGCCAAAAAACCCCCAAACTCCCCCAAAACACCTCAGAAGACGTCACCGGTGGGCCATCAGCTAGGCAGGGACGGCCCCAAGCGCTGTGGATCGATAGCACAACCCTACGCGGGGTTTTTTTCCCCCCCAAAACCCAAAGTTCTCAGCCCCTGTTTCTCCCACCCGGCTCCTCCAACACGAAGCCCTCCGGCAGCCGGCAAAGACCTGCACATTTATGCTGCCCGGCACCGGCAGCTTTGCCACCTGGCAAAGGAAGAAGGCACCGACATCCCAGCCCGGCTTCCCAGTGTTCCCGATACACAAATTCGCCTGGTCCCTTCTTTCCCATCAGCCTGGTTCCAGCTCTGCATGTCGGGGGGCATCAAAAAGGCAGAAACTCCCCCCAAAAAGGAACAAATCCCTGAGCGCAGCAGGAGGCGGGATGGAGCCGATGGGCACCACGAGGCTTTTGGGTGGGCAATAGCCACACGGCATGGCAAGCGCCATGCCTCAGTTTCCCCGCTGCCCTCCGAGCTCGGTGCAGCCTCTCCCTGCCACCCCGCAGGGATCTTAACCCACATCCCAGGGGCTCATTTTGAGCCAGAAACCCCAAATCCTCCCACCTTCTCCCCCGCTTCATCCCATCTTCCTCTGCACAGGAGAGGGCTGAACACTGAAGCGACCCCGGCAAGAGTTGATATTTTTTTGGCTGAAGGGTGGCACAGCTCTGGCACCCACCATGTAACCCTGGGATGGGTATGAAGTCCCCAGGGGAAGACATGGGTGCTGGCACCCAGCACCTTCCCCGTGCCAGCACCCAGGGCACAAGGATGCTCCCAGTTGGATGCTGCAGCAGTGTGGGGGTCTCCCTGCCTGGACCCCCCCACACCCTGGCGGGCATTCTGAGCTCAGGCATGTCCAAGGAAGGTGTTTTTGGGGCAGGATGCCGAGTTTTCAGCTGGGGGGGGGGTGGCCAGGTGTTGGCAAGGGCAGGGTGGGTGCTGCAAGCGGGTGGCCGGAGTTGGAGCAAAGACCTTGGGGTCCGTTGGTGTCTCCTGGGGAGGTCAGACCCTTCTTGGGGAGGTTTTGGGGAGGCACATGCTGCTGGAGACACCATGTGTGTGACTCATCCCTGCTCCCCCCCCACAGAGATCCGTGAAGCCTTCAAGGTGTTCGACCGGGATGGCAATGGCTTCATCTCCAAGCAGGAGCTGGGCACAGCCATGCGCTCCCTGGGTTACATGCCCAACGAGGTGGAGCTGGAAGTCATCATCCAGCGCCTTGACATGGATGGTAGGACCCCGGCATCCCGGGACGGGGACGGGGATAGGGATGGGACCCCCAGCACCCTCCCTTTGGTGAAACACCCGATTTGCCCCATTTCCACCTCACTGGCTGGTGGCTGCCGGACCCGACATGGGATGCAGGGTGCAGGAGGACCTGATCCAGGCTCTGCCTCATGCCCAGAGCCTCCTGCTCATCCATCATCATCATCACCGCCACTGCAGCTTCGTTTAGGAGGATTTAACGATCCTGGAGCTTTTGCGGGTGGGAATGGCACCTCTCCCAGCTCAGCAAACCTGTGGGGACTGGGCTGCCGGGGCCAAATCCTGCACCCCAGGCCATGCCCTCCCCACCCAGCGGACTGGGCTGGCCGTGTGCCTCCAGCACTGGCTGCCACCATCAGCCTGTCCCTGTCGCTCCTGTGCTCATCGGGACCTTAAAGAGCTCGTTAATTTATTGGTTTCCTTTTTTCCCCCATTTAAAAGCCTTTCCGGCAGCGCTGCCAAGCCGCTGTTCCCTTCATTACTCATCGTTAGTGCTGGCCTGACAGCCCCGACACCAGCACCCTCCGCAGCCGCAGGATACGGCCAGCCCGGCGGCACCCTGCCCCTTGCCAGCACCCCCCCCGGGGTCACGGCCACCACAGGGGTCCCCAACTGGCACCGGGGTCCCCATTGGAATTAGGGTTCCAGCTGGTGTTTGTGGTCCTGGATGGTGTTGGGGGTCCCCAGCCAGCATTGGGGAGGCCCCAGTCGACACTGGGGGTCCCAAGCTCACACTGGAGGTCCCCAGATGGCACTGGGGGGGGTTTCTCAGCCAGCACTGGGGGTCCCTAGATGGCATTGAGGGTCCCAGCCTGCACTGGGGACCCCAAACTTTGTTGGAGGTCCTCACCCGGTGTTGGGGGTCCCCGGTTGGTTTTGGTGGTCCCCAGCCAGTATTGGAGTGTCTCCAGATAGCGCTGGGGCATCCCCAGATGGCACTGGGGTCCTGGCTGGCACTGGGGACCCCAGCCCATGCTGGACATCCTGGCCAGTGTTGGGGCACCCTTAACTTTGCTGGAGGTCCCCAGCCAATGTCAGGGTCCCCACCTGGTTTTGGGGATCCCTGACCAGCTATAGGGTCCTGGCTGGTATTGGGGGTCCCCAGCCAGTTTGGGGGTCCCTGGCTGGTGAATTCCTAGTGTCCAAGGTCCCATAATACCGGCTGCTGCTCTGGGCCATTGCAAGTGGATATTAGTGACTCCTGGGTGGGATGGGGGGGCTCTGGGTGCTGCCTGAGCCCCCCCAAGTGCCGTGCTCCAGAGCAGGGTCCCCCCAGGCTGTCCCAGAGCAGGGTGTCCCCAGGCAGTGCCAAACCTGGGAGTGGGGTCCCCCCAAAAAACACCGAGGCTTGAAGTAGGACCCTCCCTGGGCTGCGCAGGAAGGGGAGCAGGACCTCTGAGCATTGCTGAGTCCAGGCAGGGTGTCCCCCGGCAAACAGCCCATGGGGACCCTCCTGGGGGTGGTGGGGGGGTGTCACACATGCCCGGGCAAGGGGTGACGGCCACCTCCGTGTCCCGCAGGTGATGGGCAAGTGGACTTTGAGGAGTTTGTGACGTTACTGGGGCCCAAGTTGTCCACCTCGGGCATCCCGGAGAAGTTCCACGGCACAGACTTCGACACCGTCTTCTGGAAGGTAAGGACCCCCCCACCTCCCACCCGGGGGGGGGCAGCACCCCCCGGCCCCCGCACGAGAACACCGGGGGATGGCTTGGGGTTAGGGTCAGGGTTAGGGTCAAGGTCAGGGTTGGGGTCAGGGTCAAGGTTAGGGTCAGGGTTAGAGTTGGTTTAAGGGTTAGGATTAGAGTTGGGGTCAGGGTTAGTTTTAGGATCAGGGTTAGGGTCAGGTTTAGGATTGGGGTCAGGGTCAAGCTCAGGCTCCAGGTTAGGGTTAGCATCAGCAGCCTGAAGATTTTCTGTCCCTGCCACGGCACGGGGTGGCAGATGGTGCCAGCACCCACTGGGTGCCCCTTGCCGCTCTGCCGTGGGCTCGGCAAGACACCAGACACTTCCCTGGCCAAGAACGATGGGGGAATCCATCCAAAACACAGCACCCAAGGGTGCCAGGGGACCCCACAGCATCGCTGTGCCCCCCCCGAGCGTGGGGGTCAGCCCCCACACCCGAGCCCCCCTGCCCGCTCCCCGCAGTGCGACATGCAGAAGCTGACGGTGGATGAGCTGAAGCGGCTGCTGTACGACACCTTCTGCGAGCACCTCTCCATGAAGGACATCGAGAACATCATCATGACGGAGGAGGAGAGCCACATGGGCACGGCCGAGGAATGCCCCGTCGACGTAGAGAGTGAGTGCCAAGCGGCTGGGGATGCCAAATCCCACCACCAGCCCCGATGCCACGGGGCTGGTACCGGCTACCTGCGGTACGGGGACGGGTGGGCTGGGTGTTTGGGATAACACCCCCCCTCTCTGGGCTCTCCCCTCCTTCCCCAGCCTGCTCCAGCCAGCAGATCCGGCAGACCTGCGTGCGGAAGAGCCTCATCTGCGCCTTCGCCATCGCCTTCATCATCAGCGTGATGCTCATTGCCGCCAACCAGGTGCTGCGTAGCGGCATGAAGTAGCGGGACCAGCCCGAGCGCCTGCCGCCGGCCACTGACGGGGAGCCACACGTGTAGCGAGGAGTAGAGAGAGAGATATATATATATCCATATTCAAATCAGACACTCAAAACCCCCCCCGGGAGGGGGCAAACCTGAGGAGGGGGAAGACCCGTGCCGGGTCCCCGCTGTCCCGGTGCGATGCGACCGCATGGCTGTTTGCAGAACATGGAAACTTTGATAAAGACACACAAACACACACAAACCTTTCCCCCTGCCCCCCCTCGCCAGAAACAAAAACAAACCGTAAGTGCATGTAACGTGCATGGAGCCCCGTGTGCTGCCCCCACCCCGCGTCGGGGGTGGATTGCCCCCCCGGGCGTAGGATCCCGTCGGATGCACCAATACTAGCGTCTATAGCTCTATATTTATGATAAAAACCAAATCATCCCCTAAGCAATACACGCGCCTGAGATGGTTTCTAGAGGTGGGAGCGTTTGCATGGACTTGGCTGCCAAGGGCTGGATTTCACACCCCCCCCCCTTCCCCGCCCCGGCCCCATGCCGTGCCTCAGTTTCCCCACCTGCCAGATGGGGGGACGATGCCGACCTCCTGCTTGATGCACTTTGAGCTGATCCCCCCCCGGGAAGAGCCGGAGACACCCCAAGGCTGGGGAGCCCATGCCAGCTGGGGCCACCCACCCTGCACACCCCCCGAACCCCCCCAGCCTGTATGTAGCACCCACCTGGGCACCAGACTGGTTCGGATTTGGGGCCGTTTCTCATTCTTTGGAGTTGTTTTTGGGTTTGGGTTGGTTTTTTTTTTTTTTTCTTTCTTCCTGGTTGGTTGTTTCCAATCTGAAATAAAACTGGGATTTCTGAAGTGCTCTGGGCTGCTGGGGCTCCTGGCGATGTGGGGGGGGGGCACGTGGGGGGATGCGATGGGGCAGGGTGATGGGTTCCAGGCGGGTGTAGGGCCATGGGAGCACCCATGGGTGCTGCTGAGCCGCTGCCAGTGTGTGGGCCAGTCCTGGCAAGGGAGGTGGGCAATGGCCGGGGGTCTGTGGCCCCCTCCCCAGCATTCTGGGGGGGCTGGAGCATCCCCAAACCAGCTCCCACCCATGCCGGGGGGGGTTACACCCCCCGTGTCCTCCACCCTGGTCTGGCCGTGGATCCTGCCCTTTCCCGGGGATCGGTGTGAGCACCAAGCAGTTTTATTCCACACCCCCCCCCCATCTCCGTGCCCTGCTATTTTATGTGGGTTTTGATGTTTTATGGTGTTTGATGACCAGTTTAAGGCCATTTGCCTTACAAAGTGCCTCGGTGGGGAGAACACGCAGCGTGAGTGCCTTCCCAAAAGCGCTTTCACCCGCCTCAACGGCAAATCCGGGGGAGCCATGATCTGGCCCACAGCATGGGGGGGCTCAGAGAGGCTCCGGGGGGCGGGTCACCGTCCCCAGGATGGGCTGGGGATCCTGCCCTGAGGCTGGCAGGGAGGTGAGCATCCCTGTTACTCCTGATTTACGCCACGGTGGGGGTCTGGCCCCGGGTGTAACCCCCGCCACGCTGAGCGATGCCGACCCGCTGATGAAGACACGGCTGTGCTCATGCAAACCACCGTGGCAATCACGGATGCGTGTGCTCCGGGGGGGGCCCGTGCCCGCATAATGGATCACCCTCCCTGAGCCCCCAAATGATGCATTTTTAATGGCAAATATATTAAAATAATAAATAAAAACAGGGCAAGCTCTCAGTGCTGGGAGCGTACTGGGCAAGGCTGCTGCCCCCGCCGCAGGCGGTGCTGGGGGGGTTCCCCCCTCCAGTGGGGAATGGGGCTGGAGGAGACCATCCCCACGGCGTCAGGGCTGGGGCAACCCCAGCCTTCATCTCCCTGGAGCCCTGTTTGATCCTCACATGGGGAAATCACATTTCCTTGCACCTGCTTGGGATTTCCCACCGGCCAGATGGGCCTCCCCAGCACCGAGGGGAGGGACACCCTGTTTTTGGGATGCCAGGAGGAATCGGCTGAGTTTTATTGATTTGGGGGTTGGGGTTTTTTTTTTTTGATCTCGTATAATTTATCAAACAAATTGAACCGAACGCCCAAATGAGAAATGAAAATGAGAAGTGCTCCACAGCAATGAAATCATTTTGGTTGCCTCACAAAGTGGGGGAGGCTCCGTGTCTGTAATGAAATTTCATCCATCTCCCCGCAGAAAGTTTTGATTTTTTATGAACTGGCATTTCCAAAGGAAGCCACGTGGCCTCGGAGATGCGTGTGTATATATATATGTATTTTTAACCAGCTCTATTATAGATGCTGTGAATAAACATAAGGGGGCCAAAAAGAAAAAGAGGACAATTTAATTTGCTAGAAAATACAATAGCATAAAAGAAAAATTAGATAAAAGGAATAATGTGATTCCCCCAAGCTCAGCGTTTCAAAGCTGCTCAATTAATTTTAATGGGAATTGGGCGAACGGGTTTCTTCATGCAGGTTTGGAGATCGCAGCTCCCAATTCAGGCTGCAGGCAGGCAGAACCGGGTCCCGGCCATGTTCCCCACGCGCCGGCCTCGCACCGCTCTGCTGCAGCCGGGGACGGCTCATTGCGGCTGCTGCGAGACAGCGATGCTCCTCACTAATTTAATTAAATGCTCGCTAGGAAAGGGGGAAAAAAAAAAAAAAAAAATCTTACTATGCGAGTGCTGCAGCAGGAGGAGGGAAGGTGCCGGGGAGGTGTGGGAGGGAGAAGGACCCTCTGCGGGTGCTGCTGTCGGTCCCCGGCGGACAGAGCAAAACCACCGGGGTTTGCAGGGCTGAGATCGCCGTAGCACTAAGTGCTCTGGGATAGGAAGGGAAGAAGTTGGTAAAGGTTATTTCTCTCTCCGGTGCTGCAAGCAGTGTGGGATGGTCTCAGCCCCGTCCCTGTCCCCTCTCCTCATCCTCATCCCTGTCCCCATCTGATCCCCATCCCCATTCCCATCCCTGTCCTGTCCTGACCCCTGTTCCCATCCCCATTCCCATCCCTGTCCTGTCCTCGCCCCTGTTCCCATCCCCATTCCCATCCCTGTCCCCCCACCAACTCCTCTCCCAGCAAGAGCTGCCAGAGGACACTGGGCAGAGCCCAGCGGGGCTGCGCCTTGGCAGGGGCCCAGGAGCTGCTCATTTCCTTAAAAGCTTCCCGATAAATTACTCCTGCTCTTGCTCTATAAAAGGCACTTTGGCTTGTGCCGCCACTAACGGGCCGCAGCTCCTCACTGCCCACCCCGGGACCTGCCGGGGATGCTGAGCCCCATGGGGCTGTGCACATCCCTGCAGCATCCTTTGGGAGCCGGGTACCAGCCGTCCCCCCGGGGCTGCGTGGGAGCCAGGGAAGGAGCCGGGAGTCTTGTCCTGCTTCGGCGTTTCCCTCCCTGCCGTGCGGCTCTCTGCAAACAGTCTTTTTCCCCGGGTTAGCCCACACCGGCTGCGTCCCATCCCCAGCAGTGATACATGCCATCATTACATCTCCCGACACCACGCTGTAAAATACACCCCCATAAAAGCCTGTAATTTACAGGCTCCTACGAGTACCTGGGAGTTACACGGCTCCATGAATACACAACACCCTGCGAGCGATGCTCCGCTCGGCCCCGATGGCCGGAGATGGCACAAGCTGTTGCAGGAAAACCCAATTTTAATTAAACCCCCTCGCCAGCCCCTCTCAGCCTCCCCTGGACAGGCTGGTGCTTGGCAGGGAACGCTCCCGCTCTCGGCTTTCAGGCTTTATTGGGAGTTTCTGTATCACGAGCAGCTCATCTCTTCAGGAGCGAGGAAGAGCACGGAAGGGCTGCGGCTGCGTTTGTGTTTTACACTGTAATTTTCATTTACAGTTGTTTTGCAGCTCGCCCAGGGAGCTGCCTGGTGCTCCAGCCTGCTCGGCCGGAGATGTGTTTCTCCACCAAATTTAAGATGGATCTGGAGAGCGGTTTCAGCGCTGAAAAGCCTGTGTGTGTTGGGTAAAGCAACACCTCCCGGACCAGCCGCTCTCCCAGAGATGCTCCAAAACACGCAGGGACCGGAACACACGGAGCAGGGACGGGACCTGGGGGCTGATGAAAGCAGGTCTTCAAACACAGGTGAGGAGCCGCAAAGTATTTTGACGGCTGACTGCGAAACAGCCGGCACAGGCTTCACC
Organism: Haliaeetus albicilla; assembly: GCF_947461875.1. Lineage (NCBI taxonomy): Eukaryota > Metazoa > Chordata > Aves > Accipitriformes > Accipitridae > Haliaeetus > Haliaeetus albicilla. The sequence goes on from NC_091492.1 coordinate 42,793,415, forward strand.
GCCGTCCTCAAAACGTCCACGGGAGAGACAGGAGCCAGTGTTCTTTGATTTGCCTCTGCCGGCAGCAGTGGTGGCGGCAGCCGTGGCCTCCTTAGGAAGATGCCCATGCACGTGGCCTGGCTGTCACCGCTGCGACTCAGATTTGCAGCGAAGCCGTTTGTCACCCTTTGAAGTCAGCGGAGCGGTGGGGGGAGATGGGCTGAGCCCCCCCTCCGGCTCCCCGGAGCTCTTCCCCCCGCACCGTGCCGGGGGCACGGGGATGCACATCAAAGCGGGTTGGTGACAGCAGCCAAAGCTGCTCCGGTGATGGCCGAGAGCGGAGCCTGGCAGCTCGCGTCCCCGCTCCGGAGCATCCCACAGCCCCTTTGAGGTCTGTTTTTTCCCCCCATTTGGCCTCCTGCAGCTGTGCAACCTCTGCATTCAGGGCAGGGGTCCCCTTCCTCCGTGGGATGCTGATTTACCCCCAAATAGGTGTGCTCTCGTTTACCTGCATGTGCCGGCTCCCGCAAGGGGAGGCGAGGACGGGACATGGGGCTGATGCCGCATCCTCTGAGCCCAAGCCCTGGGCTCCCGCTCTCCAAAGGCCACCAAGCAGAGGGTTCAGCAGAGCAACGCAGTCACACCGGGAAGGATAAAAAAAACACCCTTTAATTTGGCTTAAAGCTCAACCAGCCCTGCAGTGGGGCTCACACAGCTCCACACCCAGCCACGCTGCGGTCGGATCCAGGCCCTGCTCGTGCCAAAGCCGTGTCCCAGGATGGGGTGTGCTTGGCCTGGCAGTTCCCGATGACCATCTGCCTGCACACCCCGAGGCAGGAACTCTGCCCTGTCCCAGGCAGCCGAACACCGGCGTGATCCAGGCGAGATTTGGCCAAAAGCAGCTGGCTCCTGCCTGCACTCTTCGTGAATCTGGACCCACTCCCTCCATGCGTGGCCAAACCTGAAATGCACTGGCAGTGGGCGCAGCCATCCTGGACAGACCTGCTGCTGGAGAGCCACTCTCCCAGGACACTGCTGGCTGGGATCCCCCGCGTACCCGGCAGCTCTGCGGTGAAGCCGAGCACCCACCCGCCTTCCTGAGAAAGCCAAGCCGAGGGCCTCGTTCATCCCTCCCTTTCCTGGTGAGGAGAGACAACTCTGTAAAGCTCTCACTGCGGCATCCACGTGGCTGGACTGGGCTTGGCCATACCAAAGCTGCGACCTAAAAGCACCTCTATAGTCTTCTCCAGGGTAGCACTTCCAGAGCAATAAAGAGGAGAAGCTGGAGGTAGGCAGGCTGGTTTCCCCAGCCACTGCACCTGGCTTTCAGCTCCCAGCACAGCCCCGCGGTGAGCAGGAGAGCCGTGGAGTCCCCCCTTGCCCCTTCCCAGCTCGAGCCCCGAGCGCTCGCGCCTGGCCAGCCAGCTCCCATAGCAGGGCACGACCCACGGAGGTATTTGCCCTGTTGGCACTCACTGTTTACTGAGTTTCTTGGAGAAGGAGAAACCTTGGGATATTTTTCGCTCCTTGCTTCTCACCTTCAGGCTAATGGGAGCAGGAGCAGAGGGCTTACGGGAGCTCCCCAAGCTCTTCATTAGCAACTCCGGCACCTGAACCGAAGCAGTTCTACACACTGAATTTAACGGAAGCAAACATAAACACTGGAGGCAATATTAAACATCCATGTTAAAAGCCTGGCTACAGCTTCCTTCCCTGGCCTATATCAGCTGCACGGCAGAGCTGGACTGAGAGCAGGCAGTGCAGGGCACAGCACAGACAGCAGCGGTCCGAAGGGACGGATCCTGCCCCAGGAAATGGGGGCTGTCTGCTCCAGATGAGAGCGGACAGTCCCTCCGCATGGGGCTGGAGCTCTGCTGATCGCAGATCCCCGTTCCAGTGGCAGGGAGACGACTGCCCGACCAGCTCAATCCACGGGAGGCTGACCAGGTGAGAAATAACATGACACATGCAGGCTGCAATGGGGGGGGAAGGCTTTTATTGATATAAAAGTATATATAAATAATTCTGTCCCTTTCTTAGAGCAGGCGAGGGAGAAATCCATCTCCAGCACAACCTCTGTGGGGGTCCCTGTGCCTCAGCCCCACTGCAGACCGGGGGGGACTGGCCACCCTCCGGGTGGGGGGGCCTGCAGGGATGGGGGCAGATCCTGCACTGGCGGCCAGCCTGGCGGGTATTGGAAAGGCGCTGGTTTCTCAGACAGAGCACTGTGGAGGTAAGGAGATAGAAGGGGCAGAGGTGAGATGCGGCCGTCTCAGTTTGATAGCAAGGCCCTGCTTAGGGGCTGAGCTTCCCTGTGCCCCTTCTGCTAGCCCCTAAAAGAGGAGGGGTCCAGCAGAGGAGGGTTTTGGTTATCAACAAGCATGTATATTCACATGCACCCACCCCCTCCCCCGCAAATCCAACAGCAGAACTGCTGTATAACCACCCCCAAGCCCATTCAAGTAGTTGGTGCTTGCTAAGGTACTGCATGTCACTGAAAAATAAGGTGGGAGCACTAAGGTGAGGGGGTCTGCCGGGGGGGAGAGCAGGCGCAGCCCCCCGAGGGGGCTGGCAGCTGGTGGCAGGAGAGGCCCCGTGCTGGGAGCGCGGCTGGCCCCATCCCCTCCCACCCCCGGCCGCTCTCCACTCTTCACACAGCTGAGTTGTGAGAAGAACAAACAAAATTAGCAGATGTTTCTTTCCCAGCAGCCTGAATCCCAAGCCAGCTGCGCACTTCCCAAAGGACAAGGACCCCTCGGAAACGGAGAAACTGCCAAAACGATGGGGTGTTTTCACAGAAGCACCCTTCAGCAGGGGGAACAGGCTTCCTCCTCCAACTCACAGCTTGGGAAACACGTTGTTTCTGTCTCTCTCCCTGAAGTTTACTAGTTGGGGCCACTGCAAACAACACACCTGACTGAAGAAGTGCAAAAGAAAGAAGCATTGCTCCCTTGTCTCCAGCTGAAGAAAGTGCTTGGCCAGGGCACGTTTAAATTCATAGGAAACGTACCTTTTCCATTAATTCCTGAGTGCAGGAAACTCATTTGTTCTTTAGCAGAAGCCCTGACAGCAGCCTTCCAGCTTCTCAGGCCTCTACCTCTGATACTGATGAATCTTTTTAATTGTTATGCCAGAAGAAATCTAATCAAACTCCTTTACATAATGCTCCAGAGAAGCAGCACCCTCCTCTCCCTGCAGGGCCAACGATGTGGCTGAAAGCCAGCTACAGAAGTTGAGTGCAGTGGTTTTTAGGCAGCTAACACAGAGCAAAGTCATTTGGTCTAATGCTTATCCCCTTGATGGGGATTCTTCAGAGCCGAGGATGAGACAAGACTGCTAGGACACACACGGGCAGGAATATTTTGTGTTACATCCAGGCACTGTCGCTCACGCAGGCAGAGGAGCCCCCGCAGCAGCAGTATGGTGGGGTGGGGAGCAGGGCAGGGCATGCTGCAAGGTGGAACAGCACAGCTATCAACTAATGAGCTGTTCTGTGAGCAGCAGAACTAATCAATAGGGAGGATGCTGTCTGGGTATTCAATTCCCTGGGGTCTCATAAGATTCAAGTCCTATCAAAGGTTGACCTACAGCTGGAGCATTCAGAATGGCTGTCCCGTGTGGATTCTCTGGTGTCTAGCAAGGGTCAAGAGTATTTCCCTTCCGAAGGTGTAAATGGGATCCCTCTCCTCTACCCCCTTCCACATTCATGAAACCTGTAGTATCTCAGTATCTTTGAGGCCTCAGACCCCTTTCTGATGGAAATCAGCAAGTGGCCTCCATGGCAATTATGGCAGAAGCACACACTCACGTGCACTGACATGCTCCGTTTCCTTTGGAAATCAGCTTAAAAATCAATCACACCCTGGCAGAGCTCCATTGCTAAGAGAACTACACGAACTCCTTCCAACTCCACCTCAGCTCTCCAGAAAGCACTGGCACAGCGTGACTTTGAAAATACGCATCAGGTGGAGGCTTCCAAATGAAGATTGTCCCATTGAGCCCAGCCAGGTTGGGAGAGCAGCTGCACGAACGATGGGTGGAAGGCAATGTGGCAACTCTCCATCCATGGGGCTAATTTAGGTGACGGTCAGAAATGGTGCTCAAGTTACTGCTACCCTTCAGCCAAGGCAGTACTTGGCCACAGGGCCACCTCTAGTCCAACGTGGCATTTTCTTTGCACTGCGGTGTACTTGGAGACCACAGAAGGTGGTAGCTCCACCTGTGATTGCCTGCCAGGTATCCTGCTAAAAGCCCCCAGCAAGACAGAGGCAGAAAGTCAGCTACGCTCGGAAGCTGAGGCTTAACACAGCAACAGCTTCCCATCAAACTCTGGGAGATCATGCTTCCATCCCAGCTTGAATCCTTCCTACTCAGTGCTACCAGAGAAGATGGAGGTGGAGCTGGGTCTCTAGCATCTCATTTTGGAGATGACTGCCCTTGAGAGCACTTTCTCTTTGGTTTTGTGCAGACTAATGATCTTTACTGACATCACCAGCCAGGCAAAGCAGCCCCTGGGCAAGTTATCATCTAAACCCACAAATTCCCCAAAGCACCGTTAGACTCTGCCAGAGATTCTGCCACATTTCAGGGACCTCAAGGACCGCAGGAGGGAGAGGGAGCTCCTTGGCCTTAAAAGCATTTTCAGGAGGAACATGGACTCCCCAGGCACCAGGAGCACAGGGACCTGCCTAAGACAGGCTCTGTTCCCTGGCACCGCTAAACAACTTCTCTGGCAGACAAAGCAAAACACACAGTTGCTCAGAAGGGCAATGCTGGGGCTGGAGAGCACAAGGGGAGAAGAGAAATAAATGATAGGGACAGGTGTTGGCAAGGCCAGATAGAGGAAGAGAAGCTTTGAATAGCTGGTGTTTAGTTCCCGTAGTAGATGGTTTCTGAGCCTGCAGGGACAGAGGCTGGGTAGAAAGCAACAATCCTAGAAATCCCAGGTCTTGTGCATATTTGGAGGCAGCAGGGATCAAGTAGTTATGAAGGTCTCGAAACTCCTCTAGCTATAGCGATGGCTGTCTTCTGCAAGAGATCATCTACCCCAAGATCAAGGGATTCACGGGCAGGACAAACAAAATGGGACAAGTGAAACGTACAGGGGGTAGGAAGGTTACGGCAGCCAAGCTGATGGATGGAGTGAACAGAAAGCAACAAGCCCAGACAAGCACCAGAAGGAAGATCCTGCCTAGACCAAACACAGAGAGGACAGGAGCAAATGGAAAAAGAACAAAAGAGAGATTTGGCACCTGCCCAAATGTCATCCAATTAAGCCTGCGGCAGTCAGGTGAGCAAGGAAACAGTAGGCACCGGCAGGTGCCCGAATCTGAATGAATACTGCGAGGAGGAGCTAATTCCACCCTCTCACTGGCAGGGACTGGCAGAGATGTGCAGACAGGGCAGGCAGAGGATGGTGAAGCTGTCAACAGATGAGACCAGGTTTCTGCCACTGAACTCTGGGTATTAATAACTCAGCACCGTGGTGGCACTGTCCTTCCAAGCATGTCTATGCGCTCTGCAGAGAGCACAGAAGCACCCCTCTGCTTGCCTTCCCCAGGAAAGCAGCCACAGACAGCAAGGCCTGGCTTGCCCCCCAGGCACATGAGGAGACACGTGCATGCATCTCTGATGCGGGCACCCAAGTCCGGATCAGGCGCGCAGCGCTGGCAGGCTGAGTGTTAAACGATAGCTCAGGGGGTCCCATCATGTTGGGGCCTCTGATCACCTGTGTCTTCTCCCATCCCACTCACTCCCCTCTTGTGGGTTCCCCCCTCTGCATCGTATGGGCCAGAAGCAGCAGCCAGCCCTCACGCAGATGCTCCCCAGCCACCAGTACCTGTTACTCTGAGCCACGCTCAGTCTCTTTGCTCTCTTGTCCAGCCAGTCCTCGATGGTGCCAGGCGGGATATCTGCTCCCTCCTGCCGCAGCTCCTTCGATCTCTGCTCCCCTGGTTGAGAGAGAGAGAGAGAGAGGGCTATCAGACCCTCATGCTGCAGTCCTTACACTCCATTAAACCCGCTGCTCATTACCCTGCATAGTTTCTTATGGTGGAGGGTTTGCAATTTGCCTGTGGTGGCCCCTCCTCCTCCTCCACTGTCCACCTGCCATCTGATGCTTGGCCTCCTCACTGGTGACAGCTCCAGCCAGACAGAGCCGGGAACAAGAACCAAGCCAGCAAGCACAGTGGCAGTTCAGGCACTTAACTGAGGGGAGTTTGACATCTCCCTCCAGGGTAGATCGTCCTCATCCTCGCCTGAAACAGCCTCTGCTGGCCCTAAGCCATTTCCAAAGATGTGTCCCTCCAACTGGCAGGACGGACTTTGCCACCTCTGCCCAGTTAGGTGGGAGTGACAGGGATGTCTGTCCGGATCGATGCAGACTTGGCAGGCCGCGACAGTCTGAAAGGTTCAGAGTGCGCATACAATCAGGAGACGGGATTTCAGAGATGCTGTCAGGTCTGTTCAAGGTGCACACTGCGTGATGCATCCCCAGCCCCTGCAGAGACAGGGCAGGAGGTTGTCGCCCAGCCCTGCTCAGACTAGGTGCAAGATCAGAGCAGACCGCAGCGGCGGGAGGGAGGGGAACAAGTTCCTACGGTTTCTCATGCAAGTTAGGAACGAGCAAGGCAGTGCCAGTAGGAAAACTCTGCTGTCTACCAAGAGACAGGGCAGCCTGAGGTCCTTTCAGGCTTTCAACCTCTCTGTCACCCTGGGGGGGGTTGCGTGGGGCAGATGCCTGCAGGCACCCTGTCCTGCAGCACTGTCCTCTCTGGGAAGAAGGGCACAGAGCCAGCAGGACAGCCCAGCACTCACCAGTCCCTCCCACTGGGCAGAAATCCGCAGCTGCCCAGTTAGCAAAGCTCCCAGGTCCGCCCTCGGCACCAGTGACAAAGCAGGAAGGGAAGCTAGTGGAGAACAGGGTCTAGCACGAGTCCTTGACACGAACGACACAGTCATACTCCTGACAGCACGTCAGGCAGAGCGGGCTGAGAGGATGCTCAGAGCTATTAGATCTCCAGTCTCATGGAAAGTTCCCACCTAACAGAAAAGGGAATGTGATACTCTGAAAAACAAACACTGGTATTAATAAAAAGGAAGCCAAGGCAGCTGCGTGTCATTCCCCTTTGCCTCGCTCAACAAACCCTCCAGGGACAAGTGCTCTGAGGGAACCCTGATCCCACTTGGAGATCAACCTGCCAGCGGTCCCACCCCAGCAGCAGCCACCTGCAGCCGTGCCCACCAGGAGCCTGCTCCACACCTACCCGCCATATGTCACACGTTTAAGGAAAATATTATACGTTTCCAGACAGGGTGTGAAATTAATATTGCTTGGGCAGAGTGAAGGATCACTTCATCCTAGTGGTGGCAACCAATTATTCATCTGCCTGTTGAATATTAATAAGGATGGCAGAAATGTGCTACACAATGAGCAGCCGGAGATGGATAATTTGTCATCCAGCCTTTTCATCTGCTGCTGCTGGGAGGGGTGACAATGTACTCACTGCCACCACAAAGACAGCCTGCTGTGGTCCTGATGTCGAGGTGCTGCTCTGCAACCCAGCGATAAGGATATGGTTGGAGACAGGACTGTTCAAATCTCCTACAGTTATTCCGAAGGAGCAAAGCCCCAGCAGAGCTATTCGGGGTCAGCCCAACAGCCTGGCCAGCTGAGGGCACTGGGGAGGCAAGAAGCTCAGTCTGGTGAGCTAGGCACTGCTTTAGACTCAGGATATCTGAATTCAGCTCCCAGGTTAGACTTCCCTGGCAACCTGGACCACAGCTACCTTATTTCCCTTTGTTCCAGGTTTCTCCACCTGTTGAGTGCCTGGGCACATCCCACCTCAGCAAGGGGAAAAGCAGTGGTTGTGAGAGGCTTCGATGAGGCGAGGAAGAAAATCAGAGAGAAACCTCTCCCACCTCTACCTACCACCAAGATTTCCTTTTCATCCCACTCCAAGCCCCAACACAGAACAGAACAAAAACTGCCAAATCCTCTCTGTTTAGAGCAGGGAACCCCAAGGCCACTGCCCCAAAGTGCCACAGCAAAAACTGGTGGGAGCCCAGGGATTCAAGCAGCCACAACACACTGTCTTGTCCAGAAAAGCTCGCTGGCTGCTGTGGAACGACTCCAGACTCATGCTGGCCTAAATGATGCCCCAGGTGTCCAGATTAGAAAGACATCCAGCTGGCTCCCCATTCATGCAGCTCCATGGGTTACTGCTCTAAAGCACTCCAACCCTCAGGCTGAGAAATAAGGCAGCAGGTATGGGCAACTGTCTGACTCTGTCCACCTTGATGCACACCCATGAAAAAGGCAAATCTTTCGTCTCATCTTCCTCTGAAGCACACACATCCCACCCAGGGACCACCAAAACAACTGTGAGATTGGAAATACCCCTTGAATGTCAACAGGTATTCCAAGATGTAACTCTGAAACACAATTACCAGCCCTTACTCCTAATACATGGTCGTGCAGCCAGCCAGACTGCAGCAGCAAGACAGGTGTGAAGGTGCTTTCTCCCCCCGCTTCTCACTGGGGTGTTTGCTTCAAAGTCTAATTACAGCCAATTAAAAGAGCATCTGTAGTCATGAAGTGCCTCTCTAATGATGCCAGAGTGGGAGTCCAGATTTATCTTCTCTCCCCATGCAACTTTTAGCATGAGTTTTCTTCCCAAATGAGGCACCACTGTATGCAAGATGCCACCACCAGTACCAAGCAGGTCACCCAGCAAAAAGATTTACATGTAATCCTTCAGCTCCCTCCCTGGGCCAGAAGATGTGTCAGTCCAAACTCCTCCAGAGCACATGAACAGCAGCAGACCGGCTGAAAGATGAGGTTGATGAGGCCCTGCAACACGAGCAGCTTAAGAAGTTACTGCCCTGCAGCCAAGAAGTGGCAGCCGACTGTGAGAGTGCTCCTTCTCCTGCTCATCACTAAGTTAAACTGGTTGACTACAGCCACCCCCAGCAGGGTCACTCATATTCTTTCAGTCGCATGGATATATTGCAAACACTCACCCAACTGTGCCCTTACTCGCCCCTTGCAGCTCTGGCTAAATGGAGCTCACACGAGACGCTGGGTTGTGTCAATACTACCAGCAGAAGTAACACAGGTTAGCAGGGAGCCAATAACTTTAAGCAAGATGGCAATCTGACAGTGACTTTTCCTGACATGACTGTACTTAAAATGACAGCCTGGAAGTGTCTCGCTGATGAATGATGCAGCAGATGCAGAAGGCCAATGCTTTGATGCGGTAACAGCTGGGAATATGCCTCCCTCCCTGCTGAAGGTGGAAACTGTTGCTTCTTGATGAGTATATTCTACAGGGTGCAGAAACGCTGAAGCCAAACTAGGACAAGCTCTAAGCTGTTACAGAACAGCGAATCGTCCAGAAATTTTCCTGCTTCACCCACAAGACTAACACAAACAACAGGGTGAATTCCCTGCATTAAAAAGTCCAAATGTTAAGAATAATGTAATGTTTCCTTTGGCTGTAATAAAAATGCATCATTAGCAAGGGGAGCTCACTGACACAGAACTACCAACACCAAAGACTTAACAGGGATTCAGGGATAGGTTCAATATTTACATGAGAAAGTAAGTGCCGTCACTGTTTGGCAGTGTTAAAAAAAAGTCAGAAAAGGCTTTGCTGTGGTTTAGGATGCAAGCCCACCCCTGAACACAGGTTAGTGGGCTACACCACCTCACTACAGGATTTCTTTGCACCCTTTTCTGAAGCATCTGCCCCTGGACAAGGGGAGACACGGGTTCAACGCAGTCTGACAGCTCCTCTGCTTCTACGCCCATGCACCAGAGCTGAGGAAAGCGAAGTTAAGGAGCACTGCGGACTTACCAAGAGACTGTCCATCCACTTCTACCCCATCAGAGGCAGAGGGTGGTCATCTGCAGCATGGTCACACAAGGCTCTGCACAAAATGGTGAGAGGGCTCTGGAGCTTCCAGCATCTCAGCTCATCTCAAATCCCCGACTATCCCAGGCTGCAAGGCTGTCAAAATCTCCCAGACGCCGCAGGTTCAGACGGGAAATCTCTGAGGACACTGACAATTCAGTAAGAGGCAGCCTGATCTAGACCACTGCTCTAACCTGTACTGTATCATCTCACCGCCTGCGGCCTGCGATCCCTCATAGCACACAAACGCCAGGACTAGGTGCTAATGCATATAGGGACATTACTGATGGAGGCACCTGATGGACATGCTATGAGGATCAGGGCTCCTGCATGACTAATGCAACCTGCAGTCCAACCTGCCATCACACAAGCTTGCCTTCAACTCTGCCCTAAGCCTGCCATCTGAGACACTGATGCTTCAGTGGTCTAAGGAGTGGTGAAACATCCCCATGAGGCACCAAATGGCGGCTTGGCTTTTGCAGCTGTTCTTCCATCCAGTCTACCGTGTTATGGGCTGCAACTTTTCTCCACCAAGTCCTGCTGAGCTCTTCCCTCCATCAAATCCCTCCAAGCTATCTACGGGCTCAACTGACCAGATTTAGAGGTCTGCGTCATGCTCAGCCTGCTCGCTTGTCTCACACGGGATTTCCATGGAGTAACACCACAAGAGGTGAGCAGGATTTAACTCTACAACCAGGCATTCATGCTAGAGCAGCACAGCCAAAGACAAGGCACCCTGCTGTCCCCTGGCCATCACTCCTTGAAGTCTAATTGTTTAATTAAATGTTTGACTTGGTAATACAAATGCAAGGTTTCCAAGTAATCTCCCAGGAATCAGCTCTCTCACTAGCCAATTCTCCACTTACACCTGACCCATTTGACAGAAGTCAATATTCAATAACAAGTGTAATTGGCAAAGAAACCTGCCCAAGCACAGAGGAGCTTGCCAGCCTTCCCCTGCAGCTCCGCTCTGCTCCAAAGAGCTTTCACTTTCCCTGCAATAAACAGCCTTCAATGACTGGAAACGCTACAGGTTCCTGCAAATAGGCTGACATCCTATGCCACCTCTCGGGAGCCCAGCACTTAAACCCTGCAGCAGAGAAGGGTCGAGGAGAGGTTCTGGGCTAGCAGCAGGGAAGAGGAGCGCAACTGCCAGCCTGGCACTGCCGCTCCAAGAAGGGCTGGCTGGAGTGCTCTGTCTCCTGCGCAGCCCGACGAGATAGGTTTTATTGACTGCCAGTGTTGTTCAGCAATTGATTCACAGAGTCGCCTCAGGGACTCACAGACTGACTCAGCAACAGCAAGGACTGGAATAGCTCTGTAGTGCCTGCCTTCCTCCTGCTCCCCAGGTTCACCAGAGCCATGCCTCCCCAAATCTGATCCCTCGAAAGGCTAGGAGAGTCTCTACCCCATGCACACCCCAAATCTCATATGTATGCACGCGCGCGCGCACACACACACACACACACACACTCGCTTTCAACACTTAAGCCTGTGTTTGCCAGACTATTGGCAAAACAACAGTTGGCTTCAGCTAGCAGTGTGGGCACAAGATCTGCTCAGAAGTTGGGCTGCATTAGGAAGAGCGCTGCCAGCAGGTTGAGGAAGCGATCCTTCCTCTCTGCTCTGCACTGGTGAGGCCATGTCTGGGTGCCGTGTCCAGTGCTGGGCTCCCCAGTACCACAGAGACAAGGACATAATGGAGGGAGTCCAGCAAAGGCAAGAGACAATGGTCACAAACCAAAATACAGGAATTTCCATTGAAATATTAAAAAAACCCCAACAACAAAACCCCATTTTTATTGCAAACATGGTCAAACACCGGAACAGATTGCCCACGGAGGTTGTAGAGTGTCCAGTCTTGGAGATATTCAAACCAGAACTGGACGTGGTCCTGAGAAGCCTGCTCTAGTTTACCCTGCTTTGAGCAGGGTAGGGTTGGGACTAGACCATCTCCAGTGGAGACCTCAACCATTCCATAAGTTCTCACCAACACCTCACTCACATTTTCTCTAACCACCAAAGCAACGAATCCTATAGAGAAGACAGAGCTACCACCCCTTTTAGGGCAAGGAGGTGGTACTCTCAGAATGAAAAAGTTCAAAAGTGCTCTGGAGAGTCACAGCAGGGGAGCAGCTGCCATTCATCCTCTGCCCAAACTTCAGTTCCACCCAAGGCCATGTGAGCAGAGGCCACTTCTGGATCCAAGACCCCATGTCCTCTCCTCAGAACAACCCAACTGACAGCAGGCTAGCTCTTCCCAAGAGCGGAAGCAGCAGCTCCCTGGTAATAGAGAGCTGGGGGGAAATAAAATCCATAAATTTAAGGGGAAGCGATGTACCAGTGCCCTCTGCTGCTGACTCTTTTTATTCCCTGACTGAAAAAAACCCCCAGGGCTTGGAAAGCCCACTCTTCTGCTTCAGATGCTTGCTGCTAAGTAGTAACAGCATTGCTCAACTCTAGGTTTGTGCCTGTGCCAGCAGATCAAGAGCAGAAAGCATATGAAAAACTGCAGCACTTACAGCCACGCTACAGGCTCACATAGCACCGAGAGGCAGGCGGGAGGGATCCACGCTTGGCTTGCTGCGTACAGGCAGCACAAGACTGCAGGCTCTTGCTGCACAGCCCCTCACGTGCCCCTTTGCAGCCCACACTCCCTGCAGCAACTCCTCCTCCTCAGAGACCCCTGGATGTTTTCTTGTTCGAGGACTCACCTTGAACCTGGGCACTCAGCTTTTCCAGGTCCTGCTCTGTCATGTGGGAAAATCTGCAGTTGGACCCAAAATCACACTGTCCTGGAACAAAAGCCATGGAACTCCATGAGAGCTGCACACACAAGGTCCTCCCTTGTGTAAGTGCATGCAAACCCAAGATCCATTACACCTGCATGCCAGACACACAGGCTCAAACCCTTCACTCCCTCCAAGACAAGCACACATACCAGGGCTCTCCAGAACAGCCTTGGGCTGTCCCATGAAGGAGCTGCTGGAGCTCAGGCAGTTATTTCTACCTCAGAAGAACTCACCTGTTTGCAGAAACTTCCGACAAGGTTTCTTGGTTTGCTCCTCTTGCAGGATAGCAGCAGCATCTAGGGGAGACAAAAGACAAAACAGGGTAAAGATCTCTTGCACAGCAATACCCCATCATATCATGGTCCCAAACAGGTCAGTTGCCTAGTGGGAAGCCATTTTACATGACAACCAGGAACTTAAGCCACAGACAAAATTGACAGTTAACAGTCCCTGTTTGCACCCCTGGCTTCAGCTTTTCTCTGGCTTGCGAATATCACCTTCTTTGCTTTCTGCTTCATCCTTTCTCCCCATGGCAGTAGGAGAAAAGAAGCATGACAGAAAAGCAAGGCCTCTGCAGTGCTTCTGCGCAGCAGAGAAAGACCAGGCAGACTCACAGAGCTCTCAGAAAAGCCCTGTCTGAGGCCTCATAGAACCCTGTGCTGAGTCTCCAGTGGACACCACTGAAACAGTCATTCACCTCCCAGAGACGTCCTGGGGAAAACGAGCCCCAAACATACAGCAGCTCCCATAGATTGTGGAAGAACTTGCACTGGGTGATGCCAGGCCACAGAGTCTGGAGACAAGAGGAGACGAACCCCCTAATCAGGGATGGGATGAGGAATTTTATCAATCAGAGGAAAATCAAGGGTTACAGCCTGGTGAGAAGACAAGTCCCAGGTAATGTGCCTCACTATCCCTGACCCAGCTAGAACTGGGCTGGGGCTGTTGGTCCTCCACACTTGACCACTACAGAGAACCTTCCCAGCTTCCACATACAGTTAAGCAGACAGCACAGCCACCCAGAGCTCTGCAGGGTATTTCTCACCTAGCCACGGGACAAACACAACCTGCAACTCCTGATCCTGAGGAACCAGAAGGAAGCAGAGGAACATACAGACAACAGTTTCACAATCAGTTTAACTCAAACTAAGTCTTTGCTACTGCCAAAATACACAGTCCTATTCTCTCTCTCTCAGACCCTGGACACACATTCCCACCATATTCCTCAGGCTGGCACTAAGACACACGTAACTGCATGGTGAGTCAGGTCAGAGTGCCGAGCTGGGTGAGAAGCGTCCTGTTAAACAGGCAGAGGATGCAAGGCTTTCCTCCAGCACGTCCTGACACAGCCTCCAGCCCCAGAATTCCAATTCCTCCTCTGCCAAAACCTAAATGCACCTAGCTCTCCTCCTCTGCTAGCCCACTTGGCTAAGATAGGTTTGAGCATACCAGTGCTTTAAGCTGCTTTCCCAGCCCTTTCACCCTTCTGGGATCTCCAGTCAAGCAGTCACATCCTCGGCCTCTCCCACAGCCACCCTCAGAACCGACATCTCCACCCAGTGCAAAGAACTGCTGCCAGCTTCCCACCTGTTCACACAACACATGTGTACAGCCTGCCCTCCAACCCGCTTTCTCCACATACGCACCCATATTCCTTGCTCCTTGCATGAAGAGATCAACTCTGGTTTGCAGAAGGCACCTAAGTCACCTTCAGAAACTGTAGCTCACTTTGTTCTCCCAGGTCTCCTGTCTCAGGTTTGCTCATGATGCCAAGAGAGCTTTATCTGCAACTCCTGTTCTCAGAAACAACCTCCCTATCTCTTCCAGCTCATTTCAAGTCCCAGCTGACCTTTACAGTTTCCCCTTCCCACATCCAGACACATGAGGGTTTTGCCCCTGAGACAGCTTGACAGCAACAGTATCAAGTCCGCAATTCACTAGCACAGACAATCTCAATATAAATCACCAGTGTTGATTTATTTTATGTATTCCCCCCCACCCCACCTCATCCATCACCTCCCCAGTCCCAGAAAGGGAGTGGCAGACAGTTGGTAGTACCCACCTCGGAATAAGTCGTACCAGACTCTCTTAGCCCTGAGGTGCTGCACTCCGTTGAGGTGTTTCTTCCTGTTGTGAAGGTTGTCCTGAAAAGACCTGTCACAGTAGTCACAGAAGTATCTTTTCCCCATCTCTCTTCTGGCAGAGCAGATCAGCGTGGCCTGGGAACCATCATACAGATCCTCGGCGCCCAGCCATGCCTGCCCTGGGAATGGAGGATCCAAGATTTACAGCGCCTGCTTCCAAAGGAGAAGAATTCAAATCATTTAGGGTTGGCAGACAGGGAAAGAGGTGAGACCTAATAGTATATATTCTTGTCCATCAGAGACTGGTAAGGCAGCATCTGCTGCATGTACATGGTAGAACAGGCTCAGATCTGCATTGCTTACCTCTGTTACCCAAAGAAACAACACCTCTGCTGAAAGAATTCTCCTTCCCTGAGTCTGCTGGAGTTCAGGTCACACAAAGCAGAGACCCCAGAGAGCCAATGGCTCCCAGCCACCACCTGTACCAGGGAAGGTGCAGCAGAAACCATCCAATGTGCAATCAGGAGGAGCTAGAGGTCCATGCCACAGCCTCCACCTGGGGGCCCAGGACTTTAACCCCATACCAGAGACAACCTCCACAAGCTGTCATGCAAGAGGAAGGAAATTCCGCCGTGTCCATCTCTACAAGGTAAGGAAGAAACCCAGCAACTCCTCAAAGATGAAAAAAAAGCTGATCTCACCTGTACTGCAAGTGAGAAGCTGCATTACAAGCACTAAAGGATATAACATTTTGTTCAGTTCACCTAGACATCTATTTACTCCTTTACATCAAGGACTGCTCTCCTCATTCTCCCCAGCCTATGGCAGCAAGATGTGTCTGCTTCACCAAGTACAGCACTTCCAATAACTGAGATCACAACAGCCTTACAGCCAGGAGGAAAGAACCCCCAACTCCACAGCCACTGAAAGCAACCTGGAGATGCCTGGTTCTCCTCCTCCCACAGCAGAGACAGGCTTATCACACATGTATTTGTAGTCCAGAGACTCTGCTGTGGAGTACCGAGAAGTAATGGGACAGAATTTGAGTGCTCTCATCTGTGCTGGGCCTGGAGCAGCCCAGACCCTGGTAGGGCAGATGGGGTTTGTGATTAAGTGCAGGCCTGTCCCCATTTGCTGTCCTTGCTGGAGGTTCAACAGATAGCCTGAAGGAGCTGTAAGTTCTCTCCCAAGTGATATAAAGGTACCTGATAAATGCCAAAGATGGATGGACTGGGAGATAAACTCCAAAAGCAATTCTCCAGTTTTTGACACCTTGACAGCCAAATGCATTTAAAAAATGGCACAGACACCAGCGCAACAAATAAAGATTTTATAAATAAAACAGGGTCAGAATCAATCACAGCCTCCCTAACGATTCCTCAGAATCAGCGGGAAGAGGAGCAGCAACAGGCAATCCCTCAGAGCCAAGCATGCTGAGCTAAGGCAGTTCTGCCAAGCCCTCCTGCCAGCCAGCCATCCTGGCATCTCATGAGCAACCGCACCAAACTCCCTTCCATCCCCCACTCCTGAAAACTGCTGCTTCAAAAGTCAAGCCCCTGGAAATCTCGCAGGCCTCACACCACAGTTAAAATGTAGTCTCCTCCATCTGCATTCAATGGAAAGATCTTCTGATTTTTTTGAATTGGCTTGCAAACCTTCACACTGAAAGTAAAATGTTCAGGGACTCCAACTGAACTTGAAGACTCCTTGTTTTAACGTCCTTTTCCTTGTTCTCCAGGTGGAATATCTGGTTAGGAGGCGATGCTGATCAGCCAGCCACCTCTCCCTGATGTGACTGCAAACTGTTTCACCTGCAAACACAATCAGGCTTGGCTCCTGCTAGGAAGGAGTTAACTCAGCTCTCTAGGGCTTGAGGTCTGAAATTGTCCTACTCCAGCCCAAGAAACCAAAACCAAGTGCTGCTTAATGAAACTTAAGACATCACTTCCCCCCATCCTTTACTAGATCATCCCAGGGTTTTGCAGCCAGCCTGGCAGCCAGCTTTGCTGCACTGTGGTGGGGCTACTGGAATCCAGAGGGAACGCTCTTACCCTCCGTGTCTGGCCCACTGGCAGGCTCTGCTGTGGCTTTTAAGTACTGAAAAAAATCTCCCTCCCAGATCTTATGCCATTTCCCAAAGTTTCTGATAACATAAAAGCTTCCTGCTTCAGCGGCTGGTTCCTGTACTCCATCTCTGCAGAAGCGGCTGCTGTGAACGGGGAAAACAAATGAGATTCTGCAGTGGTCCCACACAAGTTTCCACAGATCTCAATGGGAATTCTGCCTGCAGAAGCCCAGCAGCAGCCAGCCTTTGAAATCGTATTTCAAACTTTTCCTTTCATCACCCCGACAGCAATAATTGCAGAAGCTCGTTCCCCCTCCTTCCCGAACAACGAGGGCAGAAAGCTCCTACAGATTTCAGGCAGCTAGGTCCCACATCCCAGAGGTGCTGGCTCCCAGATTCTCCTAGCAATTCCCATTGCAGGGGATGAACGGAATAAAAAAAGCAATTAGAGGAGCATCAGATTCTCCCAGAGATCGCCCCCTCCAAAGATTACACTGAACTTATTTCCATCTTTTTAAGAATTCAATTGCATGGATTATCTTGGCTGGATTCTGACAACTCTCTGCAGTATCAGCAATCCACAGCGCTTTGCACTGAACTAGTATGTAGGAATAAAAGCTGCTTCTGAGCAACACTGGCTAACCTATTTCCATTTTCCCAAATGGCTCAAACAGTAAACAAAGAGCATTATTCAGTTGAAAACAGAGATGTTTTCTAATTAAATCCATCTTAGTCATTATGAAATAAAGTAAATGTAGCTGCTTTATAAAGAACTGCTTCAGCTTGGCCATTTCCTCTTAATGTTTCTAGACCCTAATTTGCAATTGAATTCGGGCGAATAGACCCCTGGACCCACAGGCAACCATAAACGATTTCAGACAGGCTTTGTACCAGCTTAAAAGTCTTTCTGCATAAATCCAAATACAAAAAAGTCAGGGCTTTGTCTTGTATCTCGATGCTTAAAAGTATTAACAAAAAAATCCTCTGCTGTAAGCCTCTTGGAGGCTTACATTGGAGCAATGTTTTATGAGAAATAGCATGTTCTAAGACACCTAGCAGGTGTTTCACTCATCTAGCTGAGGTGCTTGGTAAAACTCCAGGCAAGATCTCCTGTGCGCCATCCTAAATTTTCCCTTCTCAAATTGCTGCCAAAACACTCCACGTTGCGCTCTGTTAGCTACAGATTTTATTTAGGACTCTCCAGGGGTTCTTTCACCGATTTCCCCGAGATGTGGACAGAGGGAAGAAGGTGACCCAGAAACGGGCATATGGCAGACTTGTTTTCGTCTGGGTGTAACTGCTTTTCTCCACGCTGAACCCTGAGAATTGCTGCTGGGCCTTGACCTCAATTTCCTGCTTTCTTATAGCCCAGGCTCAGGGCCATTTCAGCCACTTTGGATATCTAGACAGATGTGAAGTTAATTAAATCCAAGTGTCAAGCTTATGATACTCAGCTGCCAATTTAAATGTGCTCATATCTCTACGGGAACATGCAAAACGCCGGCAGAGTCTGCCAGCACCTTCACAATGACAGAGGGCCAGATTCTGATTTTCATTACACCCGGTGTAAATCCGGAGCTGGATTTGGGATTAACACTGACCTGACCATTACACAAACGCATGACAGTGGTAGCAGTTTATAGGCTGTTGGGGAGATTTGTCTTAAGAGACAATCCCTAGCAGTTAACTTTGAAAAATAATAATTCAGCTTTTCGAAGGGCTGGCCCAAGGTCTAACACTATACACAGCGCACAGGAATAAGTTAGGCACCTTCCAGCCTCTGTAGCAGCTTCCAGCACAAGCAGAGGCTTTACCCTATCCCAGAAATCCCACGGATCTCCACAGTAGCTGCATGCAGGGAACGAAACATAAAAAAATTAAGAGAAATGACTACGCAGCCAGACCACATGCTCTTTCTGAGTGGCTGAGACAAATGAAACGACAGAGTGAGTGTCACTTGACGATCTGTTCTGAAATTTAATGTAGATGCTTGTTTAACAACAATCCTGTGGAGGGATGACTTCAACTTTAAGATTCCCCTGCCCCCCCTTGTCTGTCCTCCCTTCCCAACCCCAAATTTACCTCTCTGCCCCATCAGCACTGGAGCCCCTTCGCCCTCGCCGAGGTTAAGCAGAAAGAAAACACACAAAGAGAGGGCGGCAAACAACAACGCTTCCACTTCAGTTACGCCACATGGGGCCACGTCCCGCTCTTCCCGAGGCCTCCGAAGCGTTCTCCGCCTTTTGCTAGCCACAGCATCCATCTCCTGCTCAGACTACACCGATGCTGCCTTCTGCCCTCCTCAGCTGGCCCAACTAACCAGAAAACACCCAAACTACCCCCCACCCTCCCCGAGGGGGTGAGCAGAAGACGACATTAACGCAAAACCCTCTTTCTTCTCCGTTTCACCCCTCATGGGTCACTCCAGGCTTCTCCTGCTCCCCAGCAAGGCCCACCGCCCCCAGCTGCCCCCACGACTCCACGGCCGGCATTAGGCCCGTCCAGCAGCCGGGGAAGGGCTCACCCAACACGCCCTGTTTTGCTGTAGCTGATACGAGGCCTTTAGCCCACCGTCCCGTGCTATAACGGGCTGATTTCACCTCAGAAAAGCAGAACAGACAGACTCGGGTTGCCCAGCGGAAGCCGCTGAAGGGAAGCGGTGCTAGGAGGGGACGGTGCTTCAACCCACAGGCCGAGAAAAGCCCCTCAAACCTCCTCCTCCTCCGGGCCGAAGCCCCCCACACCGCGGGCGGCACTCACCTCCGGCCACGACTCGGGCCTAGGCCGCGCGGCGCCTGCCGGGAGCGGCGCCTACCGGGAGCGGCGCCTACATCTCCCAGAAGGCTCCGCGCCACGTCACCCCGCCCCTTCGCGTCCGGCGGCGCATGCGCCGAGCGGTCCGGCAAGATGGCGCTGCTGCGGCAGGCGTACAGCGCGCTGTTCCGCCGCACCTCCACCTTCGCCCTCACCATCGTCCTGGGCGCCGTCCTCTTCGAACGCGCCTTCGACCAAGGGGCCGACGCCATCTTCGAGCACCTCAACGAGGGGGTAAGGAACGGGGGGTGCCGCGCGGCGAGGTCCGCCCGGGCGCAGGCCTTGGGCCCTGAAGGTCAGGCCGGCCCCGCACCCCGCGGCTGCTTCCCGGTCGCCGAGGGAAGCGCCGAGGCCGGAGTTCGGCGCTGCCCCTGAGGCAGCCGCCCCGGCGGTGCTTGGCAGTCAGGGGCTCGGTGCGTTCTCGGGCTTCTCCGGTCTGCGGAGCCGCTGGGGAAAAGGTTTCCAAGGCGGTGGGACGCAGGAAGGTTAAAACGGATGGAGTTGGCTTCGCGTTCCGCAGGTCTGTAGCCCTCTAGGCCTTGGCAGAGGAAGGGGCGAACATGCAGAGCTGTACGGGACAGCGGGGTCTGCTGTCCCGGGCGTGAGCGTTCGATGAGATGGGTCAAGTCATCCTTGTGTTTCAAAGCAGAGCTGTGGTGGGATGATGACTGCCCGGACGCCGCGTTATGTGGACAGGACATAGAACGGCTTCTTGGACAAGACGAGGTGACGCAATGCGTGCCCTAAGAGAAGGCAGGAGGTGCTGTTATTTCCCTCTTGCACCAAGTACAAAAAAACCTGAAGCGGGTTGCACGTTCCCATTTGCGGCGCAGTGGTCCTCTTCCCGGTCCTGCAGTGCTGATGTGCCATGGGTCTCTCGGAGCACCCAGGGCGCAGTTTCCCAGGACAGCCAGGTCATCTTAACGGCTCTGATGCTGAACAGAGCTGCCCTGCGCCTTTCCTGACAGCGTGATATCTGCTCTTTGGCCTCCTGAACCTGGTCACGAAACCAGCTGAAAACCAATACCATGCAAAGTAACACCTTCACTGCACTGAAGTAACGCATCAGGGGTTGGGGGGTACCTGAGGAAATACAGTAAAGAGCAAGAGCAGGGTCCCCCTCTCCTCCTTTTTAGCAACAGTCATTTGTTAAAAGCTAACAAAAAAATCAATTTGAACTTCAGCTTTGGACTCCTTTTTTTAACTGTAGCATTTTCTACATGCTAACGTTTCCTTACGCAGGGTTTGAAAACAAAATTATCGAGGAATTTAACTTTTTTTGAAAATCTAAAGCATTTTCTACAACAAACAGCAAAGTGCGGCATGCGCCTTGGCCTTGCGCAGCACTTCCCTCAGTCCCGATTGTGCCAGCAGATTTCAGTGCCTGGAATAGGATTCTTTCGTGCATCCTGTACCTGTGGATGCCTTCTCCAGTCTGAGTGGGAAGCTGAGGCAATGTGACTGGAATGCTCTAATAATCTCTGGCTTGCAGAGTAGGAGAAGAGGGGAAGCGGGCTGTCAGCAGCTTCCTCCCTGCCTAGTCTAAAAGCCCTGGGCCCAGGTAGAGGACTCCATCTGCCGCCTCCTCCACAGCAGGATGAGTGTGGGCTGGTGGCTCTCAGCTGCTGTCTAGCTGCTCCTGCTCCTCCTGAAACCTTTGTGTGGGACTGTTGCTTTTGCGGAGCAGGGTGTGCCCCCGCTTAGCAGGGAAGCGCAGGATGACAGTACCCACGCTGTCGTGTACCCTGGTGGTATCTGTGGAGGTGTTTTCATACAAACTCTTCTTTCCCATCTTGCTGTTGCCTGTTACGGATGTAGGTTTCACGATAACTCGCATTTTAAACTGAAACTTATCCCAGGGCTGCTGAAAAGCTGGCTAAGATTACCGTTTGGGGTTTTTTTTGTTTGTTTTGCCTACAGAAACTGTGGAAACACATCAAGCACAAGTATGAGACAAGTGAAGACTGAAATGCTCAGCAGCAGGATCCAGCCTGAGGTGGCAAAAGACACCACAGAGAAGGATTCGGCCTCCTGAAACCGGTTGTATCAAAATGGAGATGGATTCTTGATTGAACAACTCCGAGCCAGATTATATCAGCTGTCTACTGATATGATGTAAACCAAGATGGACTCAAGGAGTTCTGCTGCTGTACTCAAACTTACTGTGTGTTAAAATAAAAATTTCTTGGTCC
This sequence comes from Haliaeetus albicilla, assembly GCF_947461875.1. Taxonomy (NCBI): domain Eukaryota; kingdom Metazoa; phylum Chordata; class Aves; order Accipitriformes; family Accipitridae; genus Haliaeetus; species Haliaeetus albicilla. The sequence goes on from NC_091492.1 coordinate 42,815,255, forward strand.
ATGTCTCATGCCTGTGTGTTCACCTGACTTATCCTTTGGCCTGCTTGTAACTTCTCCTTATCTTAGGAGATGGAGAATGCTTAAATATGGCCCTACACCTTAGTTTCAAGACAGTGTAAGAAAATCGCAACATCCTAAAAATGGTTTGAAAGACTTGAAAGCATTTATACGGCTGTGGTCTACTGGCACTACCCTTGGCTTCTGCCTGATGAGAACTTTAAGAGAGGGCTAAGGAGCTGTCTCCTTTCTTCTAGTCTTGTTCAGAGAAAAGTGACTTAAAATCATTTACATCTTTGATGCAGGACTGGGTTGGTTCCTGGCCAGTCACATTGTCACAGCTGCAGCAGATGCTGCTGCCACCCCTGCCTTAACCAGTGAGAAATCTGCCTCACCACTGATCCTTTGAGCCTCTGAACTACCACAGGCAAGTGCATGTGCGTGCCTGTCAGTCTGCTGGGCTGAAAATGGGGATGGTGTCTAACTTCTAGCTTGTCCAAAACCTGCTGATATGGGATGTAGATCTCTTTCCTAGCTCTTACTGTGCCTTCCAGCTCTTTGAGGGGCAGAACTGTCTTGTCAGGCCTGTGTAGTACTCTACAAGCCTGCCTCTGTCCTCTCTGGTCAAAGGGGAGCTGCTGTGAAGGGAGAGGAATCACTTAGCTCTGCAAGGAGCATCCACCCCTCGGCTGTGTGTGCGGCTCCAGCCCTTGGCTGTTAGAGTGGAAGGAGTAATTCTCTTCTCAGCAACTTCACATACGAGTCCACCCCTGTTGTTTTCAGTGGCCATTTCAAACACATCTTTCTTCACATCAAAGGGCTATTCAGGTACTGTTTTGGGTAATCATTCAGCTAATTACTCTGGGCTCTCAGCTGGCTGTAGGAAGATGCGACTGATTGACTCCTGCTCTTCCCACTTTCCCAGGCCAGAAGCCTCATCTCTCCCTCCTCATATTTTCACTAATAAGGAGGCATTTTAGCAATGGATGAGGCAGAGCAAATTAGAGCCAGTGCTAATGAAAGAAGCTTTATTGGGTTTGCAAATAGGTGTCAGGAGTAAAACATTTACTCCAAGAACACAGAGGACTTAAAAAACATTATGCTTGGGTTTTTTTAGCAAAAAAACAACTACAGCTTTCACAGTCCCAGCTGTGCTTTTAGAGATGCTTAAGAGGAACGGTTTAAGCTTTCCTGGGATAATCTTGTACAGTATAAGACTGCCTGCTTTCCTACCAGCTCTGTCTGCAGTGCTGATAGCTTCACACTATGCTGAGCAGGTGACAGAGATTTTCAGCATCTTAGAAGCAAGAACTAAAGATGAATACAGTATTAGGAAGGGGGGGACAGCATTGTAGCAGACTGGCAGAGAGTAAATAAAGCTATTAGTCCGGAGAACGGTAGCTAGAGAAGAGTTAGTTATGCTAGCAGGTAATTGCCCTTGACAGTGGATTTTGGGAAGTTGGTAAACGTAATTCCCTTTTTCCTATGCCTTGTCATTAGGGGGTTTGGGCAGTACAGATATGCAAAGAAAAATCTTGTCCTCAGAGCACTCAGGACTTCATCTTATTTGCATAATAGTGACAGCCATTTCTACACTTTCTGAAGACAGCCCCAGCACAATAGTGTTTGGCAGCGGTGCTAATCATACAGCCCCATAGTCCCCGCCCTCTGCGTAAAACCAGGCAGCAACGTACGTGCCTACAGAGCTTATTACCAGAGCACTCCTCCTGCAGGGTTCTGAAGTGGGAAGGCAGCACTAGGTTTACCCTGGAACAGTAGCTCTAACACTACATAACCCACTGCTAATTTTCTCAGTGTGCAGATGACAACCACAGGCACCTTTGCAGTACTAGAAAAAACAGTGTGGCAGTGGGGAGATGGCACTTGGAGCAGATTAGCCAAGCAAAGCCTAATTGTTTACTTGAAAGTTCAGCTCCATGATGGGCACAGCACTCTAAAAACATGCTAATGTTCTGTGACAACAGCGACTGGAACAGTATTATCACCAGCTACTGGAAGATGCTCCAGACTTGCCTAGGCACAGTGTAGTAAGCCATTGCCATGGCATTCGCGCACCTTACAAACAGGTCACAAGGTAAACTCTGTAATCTGTGTGTCTCCCTGCCTAGGGAACAACTCCATAACAAAAGACAGCCCTCAGGAGAAGTCTTTCCAGCAACTACAAACTGCTGTTTACTATTAGCTCCCAGCCTTCCCAATAGCAAACGTGATGATCAGGGCAGTTCTGCTTCACAGAGTGTGACAAGTGGTTATTGAGGAGGCAGCTCCCCAGGGACTCTGACCCTGCTGCCTTCAGCTGTGATTTCCATACTACTGTCATCTTGCTTAGGATGCCTTGATCCTGATTTTCAAGTACCTTTAGTCTCAGTGGCTGTGGCTAGATCTCATCACACTAAACCAACACAAAACAGCAACTGAATTTCACTACCTGCAGATAGAGCACATCAAAAGCCTTGTTGAGGTTCCTCCAAGTTAAAGATCTTACAAACCGTGTGTAAGAGCCTAAAACACCAACTAAAAGATTGAAATCATTTATTTGCATGTTCCGTTTTCACACGCCTCACTCAAGGGACAGAAATTTATAAGGTCTTATTCACCTGAACTCCTTTGTGTCTGTTGGCAATGGTAATAGCCTGAGCGTTTTCTTATCAACCTTCAACTTGTACTTCAGAATAAGGCATTTCAGGGGAGCAGAAAACTGCGAGGGCTGTTCCAGGGAAGCCTTGCTCTCAGAGCTGCCCGTTGTGTGGCCTGGAAGCCCACTTGAGTTGCGGAGAGGGCGTACGGAGCTGGTATGAAAATAAAATTCTCAGAATTATAAATAGTACAAAAGGAAACAAATGGCTGGTGCAGCCTGTCCAATGCATTGCGGTGCAGCCCACCGTCATACACACATCTCTATAAACTGAAAAGCAGTCAGGGTCAGCCTGGAGGGCAGTTCCTTCCCACGAACAGGCAGGCCTCCCGCAGGGCGTGCAATTCCGCATGAGCTGAAGTGCCAGGTACTGAACCACGACACCCAGTCCCCTGAGTGAAGGGGGTGCCGAGGGAACGGAGCACAACTGTCTCCTCCTAAGCAGAGGACTGGGGATGATCCAACACCTGGTCTTTCAGGAAGGAATCATGCCTTTATTCCGCTTTCTGTCAGCCATGACTCGTCGATTATGGTTAGCTCTTGTGCTTTTGTTTGCTTCCTTCTTCCTTCGTTCCTGCACTGTTTCCCGGTTCTGCCCATGGCCCTTCACACTCCCAACAACAGCAGAGCTGTCGTGCTTGTGCCTGTAGTACACAGAAAAAGGACATCACAACAATCACGCTGCACACTTGGGGGACAAAATACACCGAACCCGAGAGACAACCGGGCGTGAGGGGTTCAGCTGTCAGGCCTTGAGCCTCGGCTCACCCCAGCTCTGCAGGGCTTCTGCAATAGCTGAGTATCAGCATTACCCACACAACAACTACGTCCTTCTACACATTGAATGCATCAGCTAAAGCCAGCTATTAAACTGTTCTGAAATCCCTGTGGGAGCTGTTCAAGCTCTGGGAAGCTGTGCTTTCTAAGATCCTGTCTTGCACAAGGTTCTGCTGCTTATGACAAAGGGATGTGCCTACCCATTTGATGGGACAGAACAACCAGCAGTGAAGTAGAAGTTGGGTGAGGAAGTTAACACCACTGTGGTACTGACCCTGACATACAGGAATGTTAAAGAACAGGTATACCCTCAACAATTCCAGTCAGCAGCAAAACACCTGCTAACTGTGGAGCCACAGTTTCATCCCACACAGGGAGATGCTTACTTACCCTTTCCTTGCAAGGTAAGCTAGCCGCCTGGCTTCAGCTCTCTCCCGCAGTACAGCTGGGTCCTGCACAAAATGGTCCTACCATGGGAAGAAAGGAAAGAGGTCAGTAAACTCATCAGCATCATGCAAAAGGCTAGGGCAGGAGGTGATTCTGTTGGATAATGGAACAGAGTCAATTCATTGTTCATTATCTCTTCTGGCTGAGCCAGCAGGATTGGTGTCAGTGACTCTAAACACAAAACCTTGCAGAAAACCTGACTGAGACTTCTTCCCACATCCCACCTCTGCCAGCAACACCATCAACGTCACCATTTCCAGTATATCCATGACAACAGGGCGTTAGTGACCCTCAAAGTGTCCTGCTGGCATCATCTGTCTATGGAATCAAGGAGATTAAACCTCTCCATGGAGTAAGTGTCATTGCTTCAGTATGGTTAGCCTAGGAAGCAGTGGATAGCTGTACTCAGGGGACATTTCACAGTCCAGCAGACCGCAGAAGTAGCCACTCTGAAAAGCAGCTCAGTCTCCATGCTGCTGTTAAAAGATTCACTCTCTGAAAGAGGAAGTCTACTCCATATCACTCTGCAGGTGAAGCAGATAAGACATATGGTAAATCTTAATGCAACTGCAACCACAAACTAAATGTCACCTTTGTTCTTTCCTTGTCAGCTTCCTCCTCCTCTTCATCCTCTTCCTCTTCCTCCAGTCCTTCCTCCTGTCCTTTAGGTCTCAAGACCTGAGGAATTGTGAATGGCCTGAGAATTAAGATACAAACAGTCAGCAATGAAAACAGTACAGCCACAAACATTTCACTGAACAGCATATCCTTTTTTGTTTGCATCATATCTTTCAAAAAAGAGAACCTACAAATTTCATAGACTTGGTTCTTTTTCTGAAGAGAAAAAAAAAAAAAAAAAAGAGACCCAGTAGCTAACAACACATTTACTATGGGCAATTAATGAACACATGTTCCTCACTGGGGAATGTTCACTATGAAGTTGTTACTGAAAATAACAATACTTAAAAAAAAGGAGCAGGTCAGGAAAAACCTGAAACCTCACAAAGAATTTCTCCAAGGAAACAACTGCTTCCTCTGGGAGAAGGGAACCCAGGCATGGCCACAAGGCATTAGTAAGGAGTATACTTTGCTAGGCTTTAGCTCACCAGTCAGAGAGCATCTATTGTACAAAGACAAACCCTCAAACCTCAAGCTCAAACTCGGACAGAAACATTAATGTTCAGAAAGTGCTACGCTCTAAAACCTCTATGACTGGTCAGTAGTTATCTATAGAGCCCCAGTTTCATTGCTGTGCCCCAGTTTCATACAGGGGGAAATACTTGGAGAAATCCATCAAGCTTTATGAATCACCCTGAACAAGCAGAGCAGCAAAGGGCCTGGGGGGTGGAGGCAGAATTTACCACATGCCTATAGCTCTTCTTTAATATACGTGTATATATATATATACATGTGTGCTTAAATTCTATTGGAATTCAGATTTATGATTGCACTGTCAAATAAATAAATAAAAAAAAACAACAGAAAAGCCTTTGTTACTTCAAGCCTATAGATCTAGTTTTCAGCAGTAACATCCACTAATTGTTCCTACTGCCTCTCTAGGAGCAGTGAGACCTGAGCACCTGAAATAGGGGAAAAAGAACTGAGTGCCACACTCAGGATTTAAAAAAGATTTAAATTGAAATCCTAAAAAGGATTTAAATTGAAGCCTCACCACAGTTTAGGAGGGGAAAAAAAAAATCCAAAAGGGACAAGGAACCCCAAAGATACATTTTGGTTTGAGGTTAAAAATGGTGACATCTTCATAATACATCAGAATCTGAAAGGCCACTTTCAGAAATATTAAACCACCTTTTAAAACATGTTTTCTAGCTCTTATTTCTAAAACAAATATTCTACAACCCCCATCCCAAACCAACCCCTTGCTTCCTAAAAACTAATTGTCTCCAGCTGTCAGTCATTGTGGAAAGTGCTGTGCAGTCCATCCAGGACTGAATTCCAGGTGTCAGCACTCAGATGTCAGAGGAGATTGGCAAGGAGAAGAAGTCCAGCCATACGGTTTTCCAAATTTTGAAGTTTTCCTTTGCTAACCAGCCATTTTATGTGCTCAGTTCACTCAGTCCTGATTATTCAAGCTGGCCCATTTTCCCCTGCTGCAGGATAGTTTTTTTTATAAGCAGAAGCACTGCTGAGTACAAGTTTCAACACAACAGCAAATTGTCCCCTTAAATTTGTTGATTAGTTGAGGCAATGGCTGAGTCCTGCAGACACAGAAAGTGGAAGCCTGAGAACATCCTGGGTGCATGTCATGGCAACACTCCCTACCAACAGAAGACAGACCCAAATCTCCCTTCTTGCATGTTACAGAGAAAGCAGCAGCAGCAGAAAAAGGGGTGGTTTGAAGCACGCACATCCTCATTGAGAAACAGTGCCAAAACCCAGCGTTGAACAGGTTTGTGCGAGCCAGGCAACCCTAGGTGGCGATTCCCATCAATCTCCCATTCACTGAAGCCACAGCACCTACCTCCTACTGATTAGCTCATCATCTGAGTCAGCATCATTTGCCCCCACTTGGTTTCCATCATAAGTGTCATCGTACTCGTCCTCATAGTCCTCCTTGTAGAGTTGAGCTTCTCCTTGCTGCACAGGAATCTCCTCCACAATCACACTGTACTGGCTGTAGCGCTCCTTCTGCTCAGCAACTAGGCGTTTGTCATTCAGCAAACTCCTGGTCGTGTCCTTCTCCCTCCTGCGCTCCACAGCATGGAAACGGAAAGGCAGACACAGAAAGGCAGTGTAAAGATCTTCTCTATAAGTTACTTTTTTTCCTGTTAGTAAGTGGAAGCTGAAGCAACAGAAGTCTTATCTCAAACTCTACAAGCACTACTTAAGCCTACCTATTTCCCCTCTGGTTTATAACAGGGCTGTTTGTCTGACTACTAAAATCAGCCACTCCTGGCTTGGAACAAAGTCATTTTTAAACAGAAGCCCGGCAAGATTACACACCAGATAACAGGAATTGGAGACCGCCACCGTCATTTGAGATGGAAAGGAAGCTTTTACAGGAGGCCAAATGCAATTATACACAAGCTGAAATTTGGCCAAGATCCAAATAACACAAGAAGTCCCATCAATCTTGAATGGCAAGCTGTTAGAGCTAAGACTCCAGTCTATGAGATGGCTCTGCAAGGCCCAGAGTGCCCTCTAACACCATGCTGCAGTATCGTCTCACTGCAGTAGCACGCACAGCTGCAACTCACGGACCAGGGCTGCATTAGAGTAACTGCTGCATGGACATGTATGTTCCTACAGTAAAGAACCTCAGCTTACAAACATGAGATGCAAAACATGAATGTAGATGGGGAAAGCCAAAAAATTACCAGCACAGCAAGTAAGGATTAGACTAAGCACAACTAAGAACGAAAAGAACAAAATAGAGTAGGTTGGATCAGAATCACTACTCAAAGCACTACATGTACAATTTTTTCAAAAATTTAGGAGACAAGTAAATTATAGTAATTTTAAAGAAGGGAAGACCATGAAATAAAATTTTGACAAAGGTATTAAAAAGCAGCCACTGAGATGCTGTGTCTCAAGCTGCACAAGCATAAACTTTTTGAAGTCCCATTTTTCAGACCAGCCAAACATACCCTTACAGCAAAGCAGCAAGGGAGTCCCCTGTCAAGTATTTACAGGACAACTTGCAGCCCTCAAAGTCTAGGAGGAACATGCATCAGTGATCTATTTGGCATCTGCATATTAGCAGAGAAAGAACCTGTCCAAGGCATACTGTCAGTGGCTAAAGAATAGGTAGACTTATGTGACATACTAGCAAGCAGTGGGGAAGTGATCTAAGCAACCTGATTTTCATTAAGAATCTCAAACCAAAGTAACATTATAGATAGATGCGGTTCCCCTTTCTAACGTGACTCACTGTTACATGCCTGCATTTAGTTGCAAAATGCCCTACAAAGCAGGTGGTTAGTTCACACATACCTAGGCTGGGATAACATCTTCTGTTGGTATTCAGCAGGAGACTGAACTAAATATTTGATAATTGTTTCCTGTTGAGCTGGTCTGATGACTGCAGAAGAGCTGCAATGAAGTGTTCCAGGCACCAATTCCAGAAAAACAGTGGGATAACTCCTCTAGTCCCACAGTGTTCAGGACATGCTCTGACTTAAAGAGACAGATTCAGCTAGCAATTATGGCTGGATGGGCAGAGACAGGCGAGATCACTTTTCAGGATGAGCAGAGAATCACATATATGCTAGTATGTTCATTTCCTCATGCTTGTTTCTCTCCTCATCCTGGTGTGGCTTTCTCCTTCCCATTAACAGTCCCTGCCCCAAACTGCTTACGCTTACCTGCACAGCAGTTAGTGCAATGGGACCCAACCTAATCTGACTCTTGAAGCACTATTGCGACATCATGCTTCAGCAGCAACAACACTCTAAACACAAGCAGAATTTGGTGAGCAAAAGATTTTAAGGAGAAAAAAAAAAAAGATGAAAAAAAGGTATATTGATACAATTGAAATCCAAAGCAGATCTCAAACTAGGCTAGGAGAACCCTGTTACCAAGATGCAGGTTTCTTGCTTGTGGAATAAGGACTACTGAGGAAGCTGCACTTTTAGTGCTGAAAGGACACACTCTTCATATTTATGGAGTTCTGAACATTAAATCCTAGAGAGCAAGGTACTATAGCTTATCCTTTGATTTAGTTAGATATGGTCAACTTTGGCAATAGGGTGTACTTTGCTGATCCCAGCTAGTTACTTCCAGGTTTTAAAACCCACACAAAACATAAATGACATGTCTGGAGACCTGCAGAGAGAGCGTTCTCAGTGTAAGAAGAACTGTTTTGAAATGAAGACACAGCCTGAGGGAGGCCAAGAGACACTAGGAACAGCAGCAGTAAGAGGATAATCCCAAGAGGTCATGTAACAGCACAGCAGGAAGAGATGACAACTTTCTCAAGGAGTGATGTTACCATTGGAGAGAAGACACAGCCTCCCTGGCAGCAGCCAGAGGGCAATGCCGTGGGAGCAGGGTCCCACAACCCAGCTCAGGAATGACTCGCAACTCTCAAAGCTCTCTACAGGGGGATCTGCAGAGGGAGCTCCAAGCAGGGTTATTCCATACACTGGATGCACTGTGCTAAACTCAGACAGTGCTCTCTGGCCTTGCCCAGCTGCTGCAGCAGCTACCCACATGTGCAAGACTTTGGGGAGATGGGAGATATCCAAGCACGCCTGTGCACAAGGTTCCTGCTGACAAGGTGCCTGCCTGCACTCTGAGCAAGGCAACACGATGAGGAGAAAGGAGAGAGATTGTGTCTGTGAATTCTTAGCTATGGACACTTCAAAAGTCATTGCCTTGGCCAGAGAGAAATTATTTTCTTGCCTAGCCGAGCCAGTATAAACACTATAGCACTGCTGCTGAGAAGCTCTTTGACTGGACTTTGGGACAAAAGTGGTTTTCTCCTGAGGATTTGATGCAGCTTTGCAACAAAAACCTTAACCAGGAGCTCCCAGGGTCATGTAGATCAATCTCCAGCCAGACTTCTACTCATGTTCTGTGTAAATACATACCAACATAAAGATCAGACTTGGCTGGTTAGAGAAAGTGATTAAAAACAATCTGAAACAAACCAACCATATTATAGAGATACAGTTAACATCAGTGAAAACCAGCAGGACAATGTCCTAACCTAAATTTGCACAGAGTGTGGCAGAGTACTACGTGCCAAACCAGGCAGAAAGCAAAGGAAATGCCCTTCTGCAGGAAGCTTACAGCAGCAGGAACAACAGAAGTAGTCTAAGCCACTGAGTGTTATCAGATTTTTGAAGTAGATGGATATTGAAGCTTCACTTGGATCTAAACCAAATCATTATTAATTCTCAGTTCTGAGTCACAATCCCAGGCTCATAGAGATGGTTGCTTTTCAAGGTTTGTTGTTCAGTACAGGTTTAATATTAAGACCAAGAAGAAAGAGCCTGACATTACCAATGAGCTTGGCAGTGCAATCTCTGCAGCATACAGAGGAAAGCCAATTAGGAAAAACACTAACTGAAACCACCCCCCTAATAATATTTCATTTTACTTTCCTAGAGAAACAGAAGAAACGGATGGGAAACATTTTTGATAAGCCTTACCCCCTGCCAACAAATTCCCGCAGGAGGTTTGTACGAGAAACAAATTTGCAGGTTCACAGATATTTATTCCTCCTGACAGACAGGGTTAATTGAGGGTGCATGATACTCACCGCTTGCCTTTTTGTATCCGAGAAACATCCACTGAATCCCTACTGAAAACATCAAACTCATCATTCTGGAAAACATTATAGCGAGAAGTGACTAGAGGAGTAGGGTCTGGCTTCAGCTGCCTGTTAAAAAAAAAAAAAAAAAAAAAAAAAGAGAGAGAGAGAATAAAAACAAAGGTGAACTGAGGAAGACCAAGGCCTCTCTTTCCCAAGACCTTGGTTTATTCTTTGTCAGTCTCAAAGTCATCCACAGCATGCCAAGATCCTTTTCATGGTGCTGGCTGACTGGATCACAGATTGCAATTCCTTCATTTCACAGCCACACTATAGTACATGCATGACCACTACATGGCATTGGTCTAAGATAAAAGGCACAGTTTTCGAAGCTTATCTTTGTGGGGAAACTAAAGCGACTTACAGAAAGCAAAACCAAACTTCTGTTCGTTTAAGAATAATTAAAACTGTACAGCAGCATGGAATATTCAACAGACTGCCTGGTCTCAAAACAGTGACTCAGTAAAGCCAAACACTAAGTATGATGAATTACATGCTGGAAAAAATTCCAATAATTTGCTGCTGTTGATTTCGGGATATTTATCTCCCTATGGCTCCTTCTTAATTCTTTCTCAGGGTTCCAGGTTTCCATTTGTTCAACTTATAAGTCAAAAGACCATTATTTTTACATTCATTTTGTTGCTACTGTTAGCTCAGCTGGGCATCTGAAAATGCTGCTGTGCTCACTTCTAAAATCAGCAGTGATCAAAATTCAACATTTGCTATTGAATTGACAGTTTTGTTTCAAGATGCAAAAGGCAGGGGGAAAAAAAACCAACAACAAAAAAACCCCAACCAGCCCTATCTTCTGTAACTGCTGGCTTTGCAGAAAAAAACCCTAAACCCTTCCAAACGCCCACCCCACAACATTTGTGCCAAAGTCAGCAGATCTGACTGTGAAAGCATGAAGACTGTTGCAAAACTAAGTTTTTTTTTTTACATCATTTTTCTGATAAAGATGCGTTCCTTTTTTAATGCAACAACGAGACAGTCTGCCCATTCCTCCATGAAATATGAGCAAACAGCACATTCACATCCTGATACTCAGTCGAAAACTGCTGTTGCAGCACAAACACACGCTAGCAGCTGCAGACAAACTAAAACAACTCAATTCTACTGCCAGCTATAAACCCTACATCCCATGTACAACCCAGAGAAGCAAGCAAAAGCCTGGCAAGTTTGTCAAAGGGTAGAGAAAAATGGATCTGAATTGCCATTTCCAATCTCTCTCTGGTTTAACTCCAATTGCAAAACAGTAGCCTATCAAATACTGTATTTGACCCTGCAGGCTGAATTTCAGCTGAATTAGTTCCTTTGAAGATGCCCTTTCCTGCAGGACAGCTGGGATTTTAACATCTACAACCCTGTCCTCTGCAGCAATATAACTTTTGAAGGCAACATACTCTATTGCCCAGCCCTGGCTAAGCCAATGTCCCCATGAAAGACTTTTAATGGTTCTTATTTGAGCATTTATTGTACAAACGTTTTTGTCTCCCTGTCACAAAACACAACCCAGCATCTGCTCTACTGAAATGCTGAGCAGTGAACATTCCAGTCCTCTGTAGGGACATAACAAGGGCAGAAAGCCAGCGGCAGATGGCAATGAGAAGCTCTCACTGCAACTATCTACCCCAAGGAAACACACATGCAACTTCTTAGAGCTCAACAAGTGTCTAACCTTCAGTAAGAGTGATGTTAAATGATAACCCACATACAAAAACCCCAAAGGCATCAAAGCTGCGCCAGAAGTCCCACACCTTTGCATTGTTCGGTCCAGCTTATCCAAGTATGGTACCAGCTTATCTTCTAGAATGTTGTTGATCACTTGCTCCGCATTGTAACTGTACTCTTCCAGGCAGGCCAGGATGAAGCCCTCACCAAGGTCTGGCAGCAAGTCTTTCACTTGAGAGATCAGAGAGTCCAGCTCCACCCCTGACACTTTGGCAATGGGCGCAGCAGCTGCACCGGCACACTACATATACCAAACAGAATTGGTGGCATTACTGGAAAGAGACAGCAGCTGAGGGAAGGCAGGTAGATATGCACATTAAACAAAAGGGAAAGCAGCAGTCTGGGTTATCAGAATTTAAACACAAAGAAGTCAAAGACTGAAGTCAAATGAAGAGAAATCATCTAAGTTCTTTATACTACACAAGGTCTGTGACACAGACTTGGGCACACAACTACTTTTGTCTGTCCCTGAGTCAGCAAGGATACTCTGGAGAACCCCTTCCTCAAATAACATACGAACTGTGCGTTTAAAAATTATGCACGTGAACTACAGTGATGAAGCACAGTATTTGAATAAACCACAGCAACAGGAAACCCAAGCCAACGGGAGCTAGAAGCAATTTGCTCGAAGATAAAGCTGGGATTCAGGTGTAGCTTTGTTTCTCATTTCACAAGGCACATGGGGCTGCACTGAAGTCTAGCAAAGGTAAGAAATGAGACTAAATCTCGCCTAATCCCCAAAACCGAGCAAACTAATCCTCTCTTCACAGATGAAATAAGGACAGAAAGAGCAGAATCCAGTCGCACAGCTCTACTCACCTCATCCTCTGATGCATATGCAGCCCCGAGCTCTTCAATGTCCTCGGCAGTGCTCTCCACTATCGCTGATGCTCCATTAGATGCTGCTAGCGGTGTTGGATCTTTAACGACTTGTGCTTTTCTCCTGTCTACCCCTTCCCATGCACTTTCCACTGCTTGGAGGATATAGGCTGTCCTGGTCTCATCTCTAAAAGGAAGGCATTAAGGACCTTTCTAGATGCACGTACTTAGACCTCACCTTGGAGTAACTATGCAATTTTCAGCGAACTCCTAAGCCTGTGCCTACGTCAACATTTCCCTCCCTTTCAAGAGAAAACTTTCCATTGCTCATTGCCAGTCATGCAGCTTAACCAGAGGCAGCAACAGCGGAAATGCCATTGGTGTGAAGGAATCTAAGAGCAGCCAGGTCTGCAAAAACCCGAGGTGACAGCAAAGGATACAGCGTGGAGGATGCTTGCTGAAGCAGACTGACATCATCCTCAACAGGAAACAGCTCATCATAGTCACGGAGAAATCTGAAAATGCAGAAGCAAGTTTAATCAGTCGAACTCAATAAATTACCAGCAGACCTGTCACACACTACCATCCCTGCTATGCCACTTTGACTTCCTCACTACTCAGGTACGAACACATATAACCTCTCACCCAATACTGGATTCCAGCATGCATTGCCATGTCTGATTTTGCTCCCATTATACTGCAGCAACACTTCCCCCCAAGCCAGAGCCAGTTGCACCACTCCTCATGATGCTAAGACCTGTAACTCAGTGCCGCATTACAGAGAAAATAAGGTTTATGATTTGAACATGATCGTAATGACAGCATCATCAGGAGGACAAGATCAAATTCCCAGTCCTGCCGCTTACTCACTTTGCATCTTCAGCATTAGCACTTATTATCTTTCTGGCCTGGTCAACCCAGTTGGAAAGCACAGGTTAGTAATAATAGTCTAACTTGTCAAGGTAGCTAATAGCTAAATTGCTATCCTCCACTTTGAAAGCCTCGATTAAAGAGAGTAAAGAATAACATTCTCCAGCGTCATGCAACATCCTCCTCACCTTTACAATAAAGTCTGTACTGCAGTCTGAAATCCTCTCAGAGCAGTTCTCCCAACTAGTCAGAGTTATTTCTAAATCCCAAATGCATCGTAATGCCCCATTATAATGTCTCAGGCAATTCTGTTGTGAAGAATGGAAGACAACGGCAAGCTGACCCTCCCCCTTGGGCCTCTTTTCAGCCAGACTCACCTCCTTTCCTGAAGCACTGAAGTGAAGATCTGTAGGAATTCCTCAATAAAAGGCTGAATATTCTCAAGGCTGCAGAAAACAATGGCACAGAGTGAAAAACTCAGTGGTAAGCCTACCGCATTGCACAATCTCCGCATTCTGCCTCACTAGCCAAACTAGTCACACTTATACATAAAGGGAAAATCCTGTTTGAAAATAGATTTCAGAGCACTTTTTGGCTTTCACAGGAGCAAACAGTCAAAGGGAAACGAGTTTCTTTTATGGCTTCAGCAAACATTTCAGCCAGCTAGATCTAAAGCCGTACCACAGTTAGAATTACAAGACTTGAGACAGACTTTACAAATCACAGTTTGATGCCTCAGACTTGCAATAAGCAGAAAAGGGCGTGTAGTGTTTTGGTAATTGCACTCTTATTATGTGTCTTGGGATTATACCAGTAAACCTCCCAGAAAGTGCGTGCTCACCCTACGTAAGAACATATGCCAAGCAAACTCCTGTTGCAACCTTTCTGTTATAATGCCTAAACCTCCGATTGCTGCTGATACATCAAACCTCACAGCAAGCCAGAATGCTCTCTGCAGTACATAAGTCTTAAGAAAAAAGGTATTTCTCTAGAAGCCAGACACATCATTTTCACAGTAGCCTCAGCTCTTGTCAAACTGGCCATGAGTTTGAAGCTGTCCTTTACTACCTCTGAAGTATATATAGTCCTTAATACTGTAGAATCTGAACACGTTACACTCCTCAGTTCATTTATACTTTCAATATTCTGGTGGGTACTGAAAGGCAATACTGAGGTAAACAAGGGTAAGGCAAGGCTGCTATTGCTCCTTTAAGGATTGGATTTACAGCACAGATTGGGTGATAGAGTCCAGGTCACAGAGGAAGTCAAGGAAGCAAATCCAGGTCTCTCATAAGGAATTCCACCAACAGACCCTCCTCATCTTCTTGGACAACTCTACTGATATCAAACCAGGGAAAATATTCAAGCAGAATGAGAGCTGTAGAGACCAACAATCTACAAAACCTGTTAACAAGCACGGGCAAAGAGAGACTAGCCCAAGAGACCACTGGCCTTACAATCAAGATCCAGGTTCTTGGCTCTGTTCCCAATATGCAGCATGATTTTGGGTCATTTCACTTCACTTCTCTATTTTAAAATAGAGAATAGTTATACTTGCCTTAATTTTGAGATTACTCAGAGCTATCAGTTAAGTTTCCACAATAGGAGGCGGGGGAAGAACTAGGTAAAGGCATCAGTATCTAGATTTAAAATGACTGTTTTCAGTGATCTATAACACTGCATCACTTTTACTGTGGTGTCTCACTCAAGGTGTCTACACCATTAGAATTTGCAATTTAGCCACAAACTGAGGTTAGAAAGCTCATTGGACCACAGCATTAGCCCACTCCAGCGGGGTCAACACACAACTCACCACACCAATTCTGGATCATATAGCTTCATGTGGAACACTCCTGCTATGCAGGACAACAGACTTCTGATCTTAGCCAAAGTCTTTGGCTACAACCCCAACACAAATAGGAGTATCCGTTCATTTTCTCCAGTAAACCTGAAAATGAGGAAACAATCTCCCCCACAACAGCAATCAAATAACTGGCTAGTACCACAGAGCCCAAGTGCCAATACCTGCTTTCTAAGATGGGTTGCAGACAGACTTGGTTTATTAGGATGTGAAAAGCTTCTATCATCCTCTTTCTGGAATGTGAAATTCTCCTCCACAAATCAGCGAAAACACTTCAAAGAGAGTAAAAGACACTGTTGGTGTCAGCACAAGAAATCTGAATCTTTAACACACCTTTATTCCAGAGTTAACCCTCTAGAGGAGGCACTTCATTAAACAGAATTGTTCCTTTTCTGCAAGGACCAGATATTACAGCCATTTCATAGTCATTAAGGAAAATCCATGCTCTAAACAAAGTTGGTCTCAATCACCAATTGTCCCCACGGCTAGACACGTAATATCTCAACTGTACCAGCATAGTCTGTGCCTTAAAATGAGACCAATCTATACATAGAGAAACCATTCACGTTTTCACACTTTGTTACAATTTGAATGGATCTCCCATCAAATTTCTTCTTAGACAGCAGTGAAAGAAATCATTAGTCACCCCACTGCCCAGGAAAATTTTGGAATTAGAAAAGCCATCTCTTCAGAGTTCTTTGAAGCAGCATAAAAAAGATAGAAACACTCCGCAGAGGTGGGTAAAGCAGCATGAAGTGAATTTTTAACTAAGCCCTGGGAGAGTTTTATTGAAAAGAAAAGGCAAGCCTTTGCAGACATTTTCACCTGTTATCCTCATAATGCCTCTTCTTAATTGCAGATTCCAGCTCAGGAATTGCCAATTCATAAAACGAAGCTAATCTGTAGAAAGGGGCAACAAAACAGTAACTGTCAACTGAGGTTTCAAAAATCATTTGCTAAAAGACAAATCAAATTGTTAATTTCATTAAATTCTCCTCACTAGCAGTACTCATTAGCATTATCCCATTTTGTTATTTGTTCCCTGAAACACAAGCAAGCGAATATGCAATAGACAAAGAGCAGCTCTCTAACGAAACCATCAAGGTATCTTTGAAGATGTAGGCAAAGAAATGCATTTGAAAAGCATCATGCTACTGAACAGAAGAACAATCTGCCCAACTGAGGAACATCCCAAACACAAATTTGCAGTCTGCAATGAACTGATCGGCTCGAGTCTATCCCAAAACACCCCCTCCCACCCCTATATCCTTATGGCCCTATCCTGCTGTATGCTAAAAACTGGATATGAAACAGGATATGATTTCCAATAAAGTCTTACTAGTCTTGCTATTCAGCTCTGCTCTAGGCAGGTATTTAGATGAAAGTATCCAATATGCAGAAAGGCTAAGAGGATGTTTCAGTAGAATGGGGCAGGGAGGAAACAAAGAAAGTTAGTTTGGTCCAGTTTCACATTTTATGTGCCAGGCAGCCCACGCAGACCCTTTCCTTCAGGGACTGAGCACCAAAAGGTGCAGAGAAAGACCTTCACAGAATAACAGCCACTACTGCTTTCTGAGTAGCTAGGTGTTATGAATAGTGATTTACAGCACTTTGCACAAAAGCCAAGCTGAACTGATGAGCAGAGGCTCCATTAGGAACATTATGTCTATGTCTCATATTAAGAGCCAAACATGTTAAATGAGTATCCTTGAGGCAAATGTAGCAGAAGCTGGTTGATACTTTCAGTCAGGGAGAGAAATTAGCAAATGCCAGCAGATTGATTCACACTCACAGAGGTTCCAAAAAGATGATACGTAAATCAGTTTTCCCTCGCCACACTCTAAAGACTCACTCACTAGTCCATATTGATAAGTAATGAAAATGTTGCTGTTGTCCCACTTCACAGAGATCAAGACTATTTTAGCACATCTGACATCAACAGTAGAATTAAAAGCAAAAGGCTTTTCCCCTCTGAGTAACCAAGCACATAAGCAGTGCTGCTTGCCAATCCAAACAGCAACCAGCAGTCCACCAATCTGCTCGTCTTTCAATAACCAACTCGACAATGACATCCAAAGAGGACAGAAACCTACACACCCCAGAGCAGCATTACTCAACCTGTTGTCCATAAACCACTGGCAGCTCTAAGACTTCAGAAGTCTGCAACATGATTGGAAACAAAAGCAAAATACAAATGTGTGTTCATTCACACTAACAAGCAAACAAAACAGGGGAAATAAGGGCAATAAATTAACACTTGGTCCTAAATAAAGGCTGTTACAGAAGACTCTACAAGATGATCTGGGGGCTTAAAACACCTGGAGCAAGCTGGGTAAGTGCCACTCAAGGACTTGCAGCCTCTGTGGGAACACACTCTGCTGTCTGGTCCTTGAGACCATCCTGACTTATTGCCACCATGATCCAGAGTTGGACAGGGAATTAGCTGTCAGCCCAGCTGTGATAGTGCTGGCTTGTCATCCTCTCCCAGGCACTCAGCTTTTGCCAAACATCAGTAATATTCTCTAGCGTAAAACTTAGGCATAACATGGAACAAAAAATGTTTATTTTCAACCCTTATGGACTATCACACTGAAATACTTTCTACTTCCCTTGCTTTGGGTCCTATGGCAGGAAACTTTTTTTGTTTCTTTTTTTGTTTCACAACTCTTTTCTGCTCATCCCTCTCCACCCTCTCCAAAGCACACCAAGTACTGTTTAGCTGGGTTTTGAAATTGTCACGTTGCCTGGCTTTAGGATGACTCATAGATAATGATGAAGGTGAACATGTAACAAACTCTAGACGTCCCTACATTCATTTATGTATTATTCTGTATTCCTGTCAGTGTGAACCTAGCAGTCTCTAGTTGCATTAAATCTGTCTACTCTTTTAACAATGAAGGGACTGGGACAGGACACAGCAGCACATTCAGTATTTTTATTTTGCTATTTTGCCAAGACAAGCTCTGTCTGCAGTCCAAGAAGTACCTGTAACAAAACTCATGTTTTTGGAAGGTCTGGCAAGCCAGTGGGAAGACATCAAGAAACGCCCAGAGCGTCGTGCAAGTGTCACATAAGTACAGCACAATGTCCTTCAGCTCCTGAGAGAAAGAAAGAGCAGTTACTGAGAGAAAAGCCAGACCAGTTTTCCTAGGAACATAGTATAGCTCAGTAACAGGGACACACCATGCTCAGACCAAGCCTTTTTCCTGACTGCACAAAGACAGTCTGCTATCAATCATAAACACATTACTGGGTCTAGAGGCAGAGACAAGGTCTCTGCTAAAACTTCCATCCTTTAAAGATCTCTAATGCAATCCCAACTGCTCACTCTCATTAAAGATTCTGCGAGGTTATGAGAATCCTTCTCATACCCTGTTTTGGACAGTGGCTTTGTCCTCAATATATCCTCCACACACAGTATTCTGCCTCATCTATTACTGCATAGCAGTAATACAAGAATTAAAGGGATGATTTCAATGGTCCATTTCAGTGCAAGATGCATTTCCAGGGTAGCTGTAACAACTCCCACACACAAACTGTATGACTAAGACTGTATAGAAGGCCGTGCTCACTGATGTGGGGCCTGTCTTTGTACAGCACCCAGCACACAAAAAAACCCCCTCTTAATTAACTGAAGTTAAAGTACACTGTTGTTAAACAAACATTTCTGAAGAAAAATAAAATCAACTCTGATCACTGTCAGGGTTACATGGATACTTCTGTCAGATACTCTGTTACATTACATATAAGCTGGTTAAGCGAAAAAGATGGCACGTTTAAAAAGAACCTATGATACAATGGATATGGTTGAAATGCACACAAGCAAAGCAACCAACTCATGGCGGAAAGGCTTTATCATCAAGTCATATGACAAACAGTGAAACAATGACATGGAACCATGTGCTGTATCAGCCACCAGTATTTGGGAACAGAATGACCTTCTGTGGTCTTACTGCTCCACGACCGTTCAGTCTGCAGGACTACAAACAGCAAAATACAAGGAGCAACAGTTCTACCTGGAGGGGCATGTTCCCTGGAGTCACATTTACTTTTTCTTCCAATTTCTGAGGCTCAGCAGAGGCTCCTTCACACTGCAAACCACACTTATGCAAAATATTGCTGAACACCTAAATCAAGAACACACCAGTGTTAAAACAGACAGGGGAAAACAGTGGGACATGCTTTATCTTGTTAACAACCACTGCTATGATCATGTATGCAATAAGGGACTATTTCCCTACAGGACAGAGCTGTGTAAGATGAATGCTGCAACAGACTCTTGCAGACTACAGCAGGAAGGGCCACACCACACTTCTGAAACTCCCTGCAGCTTGCAATTAATTTAAGTGCAGCTGCATATGGTTGTGGTGCCGAGACAGGGATTGCAGCTAATCCAAATCCTTAGCTATGTGAGAAAAATCAGCCAGCAAGGCCAACACTGGGAAGCCACCCAGGATCCCTATTTGCAACAGAGTAGTGGGACAACTGGGAAGTTAACACCACCTCCTGCTTATGAGCTAGTCCCAAAGCCTTCCTGCCCTCTCCCCTGAGGTTAGGGGCTCTTGTTTATAAACAAAGAATGTGGGGGGAAGATGATAGGATTAGGTTCCGGATTACTAACAACCTTTGGAGTAGGACCAACTTAAAAGCAACTCCTCTACTTTTGCGCCTTGAGAGATCTGTGAAACCCTCCTCCCAGAGATATGTGAATGGGTGGCTAAAGGTACTGAAGTTACATACTTGGGGTTAGTATTACTATTCTACAGGGCATGTAAGCTCCTAAACCTGCACAGGTATCAACTCTTTTCAGTGACAGTTTTATGGATCAGTAACAACACATCTTTGAGCTGTACATCCATACACTTGAGATACACTGGTATCACCCTGCAGTGGTTACGAAAACACACAGTAAAGAAACCAGTGCTCTGCAGAGAAACTGCTCCGACATGGTACATCAGGAAATGCAAATGGAATCTCTCCTGTCCTCCCCAGTAATTCATTTGAAGGTTTAGTCTTGCATCCTAGGATATTTTTTAAACGTGATATCACCTCTGAGATTTACCTCTAACAGTTGCTTAAACACATGGGGAAAAAAAGAAGAATGTGGGCTTTCAAAAAGTCAAGTGACATTATAGGTGTCTTGGGGTAAACAGTATCTTGGGTTTGTTTATTTTTGTGCATAGGTGAGCTTTTTGAGGACATAAACATGACATTTTCAAGGTACAAAGACATCAAGGCACCTTGATTTCCCCCTCAGGTTAAATGTGAATCCTGCTTACTGAGTCTGGGGAATATAAAAGCTGCTTATAAAAATGAAAGCTTAGACATGGAGAGGTGCTAAATACCTTTTGTATGGCAACAATGCATCCCTTCCAACAGATTTTCATTTAATCCTGAGAACCTGCAGTGTTAATGCTAACCCATTCTACTATGTCAAGTCTTAGCTACCTCTCACAGTCTCTATTTTGTTGCTTTAAGTTTCAATGCTTCCCCCGCGGGGCGGGGGGGCAGCAGTACAAAGAATACTTTTTGAACTGCCTAACAAAAATTCCTGCAGACGCCAGAAGCTGAAGGAAGGTAACAGGAAACAATCATCTAGTAATAGGTTTTGAACCTTTATCTAAAACTATCTGACACACATTAGCATAAAGTATAGAAAGTAAACAATAGCAAATATATTCTGCCTGCCTATGACCACATTTGCTCCCTTCTACCCTCTAAGCTATGCCACATTTCCAGATGAAATCCAAGCCCTGGGCCAAGCAGGAAAGCAGTACCTGGAGGACAGTGGGCAGAGTTTCATCTAGATCACTGAAGTAACTTGGTTGCTGAGTGAAGATATTTTCTGAGAAGAGAGGGGGAAGGATACCGTTTCCCATTAGTTCAGACATTCATGCCAACAAGCAAATTTGCACCAGAAGATGGACTTGTATTATTACTGACACCCCACCCCCTCCAGATACAGCTAATAACCATTTAGGACATGGGCACAGGCTCACTTCTCAACTCATGCACAGGGCCTATTCCTATAAAGCTGGCCCATCAACTCTTCAGTGCAACAGGAGAACTGGCAATGAGAACATGCTCATCAGAGCAGAGCAAACAAGATGTTAGATGATTCACGCCCCAGAGGCTGAATCAATGAATAATGCAAATACTATCGCTAAACATTCTTAGTTCCTTTATTTGACAACTGGAGTTGACTTTTAATTACTGATAACAGTTCAGCATACACTGGAAAATGTTCTGCAGAATATTTCTTAAAGCTAATGAGGCTTTAGTAATACCTGCTATTATATTACTAGGACTTCATTATCTTTACAAAATACTCCACTGAGTAATGGCATACCATAAATCCTCACCAAGTAAGCAGAGAGGCTGCCTATTTTCCTGTGAATTACTGTTCAGATGACGAAAATTAACAGAGTTCTTCAGCAAGGACAGAGCACAGGTAAGAGTTATGAGACAGGTTTCAGACAAATTTATACCCTCCAAAGAACCTAACTTTATCAAGTTAGGAACTACACACCAGAACTGCTCATGCCATTTCTGTCACTACATAATGCAAATACTCAAGTGAGCAAATCATCGGTCACTTGCGTGCAGCATTATTGTGTTGCACTCCAGAGCATGTGTATAATTCAAATAAGGTTTCATACACTTAGGTCATCTTCAGAATATTTTAAGACCCAGATAATCTAAGCTCCACATCTGAAAGAAAACTATTTATCTTGTCAAGCCTCAGAGGTGGTAAGAAGGCATGACAGATTAATTTAAGAGTAGAAGTTACTGAAAAAGGATAAAGGGATTAAAAAATACAAAGGTTTATATTAAGCTTTTCTGGTCTGGAAATTTGGCTGCATCACATGATCTCTAACACTTCTCATGTTAGTCAACTTGGAACTGAGACAAAAATAACTACCAAAGAAAGGAAAAAGTTTCATTACATGAACTGCAGACAAAGTGGGTTAGAATTTAGGAAGAACTCACTTAATGCAAGGTTAGGTAATCCTCCATCTGTGCTTAGGTGGATGTTAAAGATCACAAGTGGTTCCCTTGTGAAGGGAGCACAGGATAAATACAGAAGCTAAACCAATATGCCCCATCTTCATTACGCAGGTTCTACCGTCCAAGGCTGAGACATTACTTAGTATGCACTTCCCACTAAGATTGTCTGTACAGATACAGAGAAATCGAGGGATAAGCACAGCTTGAGCAACGCTCTGAAGTGCTTTGTGGTTTGAAGGCACTATATAAAGCAATGTCCGCATTGGAATTTCAAGTTCTCCCACTTCACAGACCAGTGATTACCTCGTGTTGCACATTTCACTCGACTCCCAACTCTGGGAACAAAAGCACTCATATGAGCAGTTGGACTGTGCCCCATCTTCTAACTCTCCTCCCTCCCTGCTCAGGAACTGAGCTGTTTGCCCCTTCCCATCTCTACCAGCATTTTACAGAGCCCTCATGGTCCTCTTACAGTGGCTAAGGACGCACTTAATTGGCATGGGAAACAGCTGCTGAGGCATAACCGAGCCTTGGTTCATGCCTAAAAACCATGAGCCCAGCTCAGGACAGCTAAGCAGCAGGACACAATACTTTCCTTGACATAGATGAAGTTCACAAGAAAAAAAGAAAAAAAGTAATCTGATCTAGGAATTGATCTAGAAATTACAGATTCTAGTTGCTACTGAACATTTTCAGAGCAGTAACACTGGTATAAAACCCCACTCATCACTTGCCATTATACAACTAAGCAAAAGCCTAAATGCAAGAAGTTGTTCCTTGGCTTTAACTAACCAATCATCTTCTGGAGCAGGAGACCATTTCCTTTCCCAAAAAGCACACAGAGATCCAGAATCTTAGGGATGTCGAACAGGAAATTATTGTAAATAATTTCTCCAAAGACAGAGGGAGTGATAAAATGATCCTACAAAGAAAAAAAAAAGTAATTTAAAGGATAATCCATATGTTACTCTGTAAGAACTCCAGCATTATAATGACACCTGTAAAAACATCTCTCAAAGGTGTATTACAGATTTTGCTTCCTAGAAGGGAGCAACTCTGCTTGCGCCAGCTTCTGTAGAGCCCTCCATCCCCACATTCCCAGCTGCTTGTCACTGCCACTACACCATCCACCCCACTGGCCTCACACCCCTGCAGGGCCAGGCCACACCATGAAGTGAACCAATCAACCTAAAAGTTAAAAACAAAAAGCTACTTACAATTCATTCAGTTCCCAGACCTGGCTCACGACATGGCCAAATAAACTGCTGAGCTGACACAAGAATGGCTCAGCTCAGGAGTAGGAATGAGTAACCAGGCATAGAAACAGCTTAACTGGCACTAACACTGAAAAAATACATGTGAGATCACAGCCTGAGGTTATTGGTACCCAGGAAGAGTAGAATCAAGGCACCAAAGATGACTGCATCAGTGACAAGTAGGAAGAAAACCCATGAACTGCAGCTCTGTGTCAAAAATATGCGACTCTACCATTGAAGGAATTTCTAAAATTCCATCATCTCTGACACTGAGAAAGCAGCAAGCTAAAACGTGATTTCAGATTTTCAGAAGACAAATTTGCCCATGATAGCAAATGTTTTCAATCACAGTGAAAGTAAGTCCATTTTCCCTGCTAAAGCAGAGGGACAGGGCTTTATGCTGGCTAGGTTCAATTTCTAGAACTCCTGCTGACTGCCCGCATGACAACAGACTATTCATTCTCTTCAAATTACTCAACTATAAAATGGTTTCAAATGCTTGCCTGCCTCATTGGAGTGGTAAGATTTAATCAGATCCTGGAATGAAAGACACCATAGAGGTGTCAAGTACTTTTGCTGAAGTGGTGCCAGCTGCAGGCTCTAGCATTCCTTCTATCGGTTCCCAGCACCCGTCCTCCAACTCCCACTCCAAGACCTTTCCTCAAAATGTCCTGAATGTCACCACTGTGATGATAATCAAGATAATCAATACTTCACTAAACAACACATCATGAACCAACGAGGATATCAAGGGAGTAATTGCTAAAACACAAGGTGCTTCACTCATCCTGCCCAAAGGCCTTGTCAAAATTCCACAGCTCCGGATGGGAGCTGCACTCACACAATTAGGGCTCAGTATGTCTTTCAATTACAATGCCAAGAAAACAGTAATTTAGAGCAATTTCATTGTGTGCCCAAAACTTGCGGAAAGTTCAAGGAGAGACAAGTATTAGCGCAGATTACGAGACACTTCATGGCACAGAGGAAGCTAGTGATAGCCTGAAGAACCTCTGTTCATGCAGCCATATGAAAGCCAACTTGCTCTTTTTTCCTCTTACAGCAATGTATCATACCACCACACATGGCTAACCTGCTATTACTTAGTTGATCGCCTGGATCTCCTACCTAAGAAATCATTGCATAGTTCAGATAACCACTCAGAGCTGAAGTATCATCTCCATACAGAGAAGCAGACTGATAAAAATAGCCAGGGAGAGGAACACAGTTGGACGTGCGAGTAAGAAACCCAATTAATTTCTCCAATTGTCTTTTTTCCTAAGCTATACAGCCCGGAGCACCTGCAAGGCAAAGAAATATTTACCTTGGACTCCTTGTGAGTGGACATTCTGAGGAAAGTCAGGAAGACACTCTGATGAAGACATTTCTGCATGTCGTTCACCTCTGGAAGGCAATCCAACAAAGCATCAAACTTGCGAGGGGCATAGCGCAGGTAGGAATCCAGACATTTCTGAAGTGTCTCATCAAATATTACCTTGCACAAGGAAAGACAAGAAAATGGAAAGAAGGAAATGTCACACATTCATAGGTTGTGCTCATGGGCACCCTGGTTAAATTTAAAAGCAATCTAAAACATTCAAGAGTGCTAAAAGGATACACATATGCATCAAATACAAGCAAACTCTTAAAATCCACCATGAAAAATCTATAGGGAAATACTACTTTCTTTGCACTCTAAGGTGCAGTAATTAAAATTAAAATGCTTGACAAGTGACATAATGAGCACATACAAGTCTTTATAAAAACAATTTAAAGTTCATGGCTTTTACGAGCACCTAGATTGTTCATGCTTTTTCTTCAGTGTCCACAAAACAATTATTACCTGGCACCAAAATTTGTCATGAGGCAAAGCCAGAAGCCAGTTCAGGTCATCTGCAATGAATTTTGCTCGCTCCAAGAATTCTTCCACTAAAGCAGGGTCTCTGACAACAGGTGGCGGTCTGTATAGCACAAAAGACCGATCTGCTTTTATTTCTGGGTGCTGCAGAAAGCCAAAACACTGTATTAAAACTACAGACCAAGTGACAGGAATGCCCAGTTACCATTTGCACTGTTCACCGAATTTTAGGAAATGACACAAAATTACACTTTAATACAATTTGACATTCAGTTCCCTGGTAACTTCCCATTTTCTAATCTTTCAAGGCAGCAGATCAGTGGGCTTGTATCCTTACTTATCAGCAGTATTTTCAGACCTTCATAGTTTGGTAGATGTTGCTCCTTGCATTCTACTAACGAAAGGCTTGCAAAGCAATCCTCCCACAGCTTCAAAATAAACAGCAACAGCTTAATGTCATGGCTTTGAAACGCGGCCTGGACTCTCTCTTTGTCCTCTAAACTGCTTCTCGCACAACATTCCATGAAGTCAAACCAACATGACCATGAAATACAGAGAAGAAACATTTTGCTACCCTTCCCAAGGGTTACTGTACAGGCTTTGCCCAAATACTCCCACCCTAGAGTGAGAATCATGTTGAGTAGCGAGCAGCAGCTTCAAGCTCTGCCTCAACCCACACGTATGCCCAGGGTAAACCTCCTCACGAACAAGCAACATTAATGGCAGGTCCCACTTTGTGCCCAGAGGGCTCTCTCCATGCCGCCTTATTTCTGTGAGAAAAGGGTTACTGTAGATTTAATTTTCTGATTTCACTAAGCTGAAGCCACAGGGCGGGAGGTCACAGTATGCAAGTGGATGGACTTATCCCAGTGCTATAGCTCAAGCTAAACTTCATGCAGAGCTTGCAAAAGCTCCCAAAGCATTCTCTCTATTGCAGCAAAGTTTACATTACTAATCAGGCTGTTCCTTCAAAGAATAAGCAGTTTGAGGAGAATACAGTTTACTACAGATGTTGAACACAGTAAGTTTTGTTTTGCGGTTGGTTTTTTTTTTTTATGGTGGGTAAATGAAGTCTCAACTATCTGCATGCAGTAAAAATTTCTTTAACAGGCAAGCTAACCAAATTTCATCATATCCTAGACAAAGGTGTAGTTTTGCCCAGGCCTCAACATAAGACAATTATTTATTACAGGTCTTGTTTGGCTTTCAGGAAAAACAGAGCTCACCAGTGCCGGTAAAGTTCTCAGCTTCCCTGTCTTGGGATCTCTTTCTGTCAGCTGGAGTTTATCCAGAGGCAATGCTGGCATAGTGATGACTTGTTCCTGTCTTCAGCAAACACAAAACAAAAGCAGCACAGGATGTGTTTTACAAGGTCAATCAACCAAAAGCATAACAAAAGAGGCTACAGCCTTACTGTTACACACATACATGCAAGTGGCTGGAAATATATTTATGCAAAGCAATTTACACACCACGCAAATGCCAAACCTCAAGGGAACACCCAAGAGTCACCTGCGCATGCCTCAGAAGAAACCTGTAATGTGGTGCTATACTTTCATCTCTGTTCCTTATTGTTGTGGCTTGGCCCAACTAAGCACCATGCAGCTGCTCGCTCACTCCCCCCACCCAGTGGGATGGGGGAGAGAATTGGAAAAGAAGTAAAACTCATGGGTTGAGATAAAGACAGTTGAATAGGACAGAAAGGGAAGAAAATAATGATAATGATGATAATAATAATAATGATGATGATAATGATACAATTAGAATATACAAAACAAGTGATGCACAATGCAATTGCTCACCACTTGCTGACTAATACCCAGTTAGTCCCCAAGCAGCGATCTGCCCCTCCTGGCCAGCTTTCCCCCCAGTCTATATACTGGGCATGACATCACATGGTATGGAATACCCCTTTGGCCAGTTTGGGTCACCTGCCCTCCCAACTTCTTGTGCCCCTCCAGCCTTCTTGCTGGCTGGGCATGAGAAGCTGAAAAATCCTTGACTTTAGTCTAAACATTGCTCAGCAACAACTAAAACATCAGTGTGTTATCAACATTATTCTCATCCTAAATCCAAAGCAGAGCACTGTACCAGCTACCAGGAAGAAAATCAACTCTATCCCAGCCAAAACCAGGACACTTACTGAGAGGCCACAGATATCTTCCAGGACAACAAAAAGCATTTTGGTACATTGTTTAATATGGAAGCTTGATATTTAAATCTCATTCCCAAAGAGTCGGGCTGAAGTCTCTGATTTTGCAGTCTCTTTTAATGCTTGCAGTCTGCTTCCTGACAGTATAAACTGGAGAGGCAATCAAAGCACGTCCTGCCAACATACTATTAAAAGAATATTTTTGGTGCTTACGTGGCAGAATCACTTAGTACTCATCCAGGTAAGGTACACAGGGTGAGCCTACAAAACACAGCCTTCCTTTCCCCTGCCAATTCCCATGTGCTCACAAAAACACATTTTAATCTTCAACAGCATTTTTAGGCTCAGAAATATTTCAATTAACTTCCTGAAATTAAATGTAAGTCAAACAGAGTAATTCAGAAGAAAGTATGTTGTTATGTGCATTGTTAAAAAAGTTCATAAATTAACAAAAAATGAAAACTGCAGGTTAACAGAGCTTTTCATTTCTTGGGGGATTTATGGTATTATGATTTCTGCAAAATGGTACTAAAAAATTATGTTCCTGTTAAGGTCTAAGATCACAAGTCTCCTTATATGCATATTTAATTGCATTCACATTGCCTGGGCAGAATAACTATTAAAACAAGAGAAGTGTCTCTACAGCTGAATAATACTGATTCAGGACCAATATCACAGTTTAGACAGCAAGTGAAAGAGTAACATTTTTAGTTCCAGAGAATTTGAAACCTATGGATTTAGGCAAAAATTGTCATCTAACATCTTAAATAAAAAAAATAAAATACAGTAGAACAATGCCAATATGCACAGCTTAGAAAACTTAAAATAATTATGCCTAAGGGACTACCACGATTAGAATATTGACAAAAGCATTTTCAGTTTTTTATGATAATTTCTTTGGGGGGGGACAGGACAGGACACACCAACTTTTCAGCAGAATAAGCCAAGCTGGTTTTCATAATATAATTAATTTGGCTGTTAAAATTTCTAGAGTCATTCTGAAAACTGCACATAGAAGTGTGTGTTTGCAACAAGGAAAAAAATGTCAGGTGTCTCTTTTTAAGCCTGCCAAGCATCAAAATCTCCAGTCCAAGTCAAAAACATCTTGGAAGAGACAGGCCCCCTGGTCAAAAGCTTATTCATCAGAAGAAGAGGATAAACCTGAGTATGGAATATCCTCAACACAGAGAATCATTCCTGATCACTATCATGCTTCCCCGCCCTCCCCCCCCCCCCAAGAGCTTTCGTCTAAACCACAAGGACAGGATTAATTTGTCATACCCTGTGATTTCAGGCACGCAGTGTAAGAGCCAAACAGCCCTGACAAAGAATACAATGAGCCAAACTTTTGCCAGGGAAACTCATTTTCACAGCGTCAGAAATGTTCTCTGCCCTGCACTCCCTACTATCCACCGAGGCGCACAGACAAGGGGACATCCATGTTCTGAGGCCGAGGCACCCACCACAGCGATGCTGGCAGAACAGGGCTGCCATGCTGCACCTTCGCTAACAGCAGCGGTGTATGTTGGGTGCACTGCTAAAGTGTCAGCCGAAGCCCCTGCAGCCCTCTCTTCCCCTTTCCCTACTTTGACATCACCACTCCTAATTTTCACCCTGCTCCCGCAGCTCAAGGGCCTCTAGTGAGCCAGCGGCAGGCACCCACCCCTACCTCCCACCCCTTCCCAAGCCAGGCACCCAACTGACCTCTGCCCACACCTCCCTGCGCACCCTCCTCCCCCGTGTGCCACCAGTGCCACCCCCGCCAGGCCCAGCCGACCTCCTGCAGCCCCGCACACCCCCTCCAGCCCCCGCCCCGAGCCCCCTTACCCCATCCCCTACCCCAGCACCCGCTGCCACCGGCCCCAGGCCCTGAGACCCCCTCCAGACTCTGCCACCTCGTCCCGGCTCTGACAGCCCTACAACGTGCCCCGGCCACTCTCTCTCCAGCCATCGCCACTTAAGCCAAGCCCTGTCGCTCCGGACACCCCTTTGAGTCACCGCCGCCGCCCTGCCCCCGCCTTACCAGGCCCTGCCCGGGCCCCGTCACCCTGCCCAGCCGCAGCCACGTACTTCTGGGCTCTGCCGCTGCCGCCCTACCCCAGCCACCCCCACACAGCCCCCGCCACGGTGGCCGAGTCCCCGTTACCGAGCAGCCACGTCCCGCCGCCGGCACCGCGCTTCCGCAGCCAAACGGCTCTTCCGGGGCTGAGCGGAAGTGCCATGGTGGGCGGGGCCTGGGGGACCCCGCCCCCTCCGCCCCGCTCCGCGGGGTCCTGCTGCCCGCCCGCCCGCCCGCCCCGCTGCCCCTGCGAGGCGGGCTCCCCCTCGGCCGGAGGCGGCCGCAAGGAGCGTTTAAACCGACACGGTTGTGCTGCGGGAACCAAAGAGGCGGTTTTAAGCCCCAAATCCCACTCCTGCCGCCCGCGGTACCTTCCAGCGGCCGTCGTTACAGCTAACAGTCCTTAACGCCGTCCCGTGCGGGGCGGAAAGCCTCCGTCTGCGAGGCAGCTGTCCTTCCCCTGAAAGAAAACCAGTAGTCCAATACATCACCGTTTTTATAAGGGAGACTGTAGTGACGTCATTCCACGGACCCCTCCGGTGCGGCAGACGACGGGAGGGAGCCCGGGAAGGGGCCCCCGTGGGGGCCGAATCCCCCCAGTCCCTCACCGCCCCCCCCAGCTTTGGCATCAGGACAAGCGTGATTCCTGTCAATTAATCCAAGCGCAATTGATATCAAGAGCAGATGATGACACAGCACAGGGAAACCCCCGGCGCTCCCCAGCCTGTGGGAGCACAGCGGGATGCGGGGGGGGCAGACACACTAATTGGAGTGCTCCCGGGTGAAGGGTCTCGGTTTCCTTCCTTGACCACCAGACACTCCTCCTAAAGTTAGACCAGGGCCTGGGTTTAAATGGCAACGTAGCCTAAAATGGAAACCACACCATGGCCTCTGTCATGTGGCTAATTAGGGCTGGGGCCGTAACGAGGTTCCAGCTCCCGATCCCTCAATCCAAGCCCTCGCAGACGCCAGACAGTGGGTAATTTCGACTTCCCGCCTTCCAGCTGCGTGCACGGGGGGACGCTTCCCTACTCTCACACCGACACGTTCTTCCTAGCAGGAGGGCAGCAGAGGCTCTCACCTCTGGTAGGGTACTACTGGTTTGCACTTTACGTGTCGTGGCAGGTTGTCCGGAACCTGCTGTTTTCACCATTCTTTTGCCGTACCTTTTGAATGTACTGATTTTTTAAATGAAATATTTATTATTTCTACTTCTCAAACATCACTACACAAGTCAGGCCCTCAGACTGGAGCCCCAGCACTGACACGCTGTGCAACACAACCTACCAGAACAAAAATCTAGTAATAATGTCAGATCCAAGGTTTGCTCCGATTGTTTAGCGGAGGATAACATTTGGCAACTGAAATGCGATTCCCTTGCAAAGGCATCTGTTGATTTCCCCTCCCTCGCCAACCTTCCTTCAGAACAGCGGTGGCAAGAATCCAAGTGACTCAGTGGGCTTTGAATCTGTCATCAAGCTGTTTTGAGTCACTATTCCTCTTTTTAGGGTGGTTTTTTTTTTTGTAACCTTACCAATTGCGTATTACCTATTTGATTTCCTGAAGCACTGTGAACTGTTGGAGCCTCTGCCCAAAACATTGGTGATACTAGCTACACATGGATAACCAAATTGAATAATTATACGTATACACATTATTCGTACAAAGTAAATTTGACCTGGCAAACAAAAAGTGCATCCATTCACCTCTGTACAACATGCCAGAGACCTTTAACACCTCATGACAATAAAAGTCAGATCCGAAATCTTCATGCTCATCACACCTTTCCAATCCCAGCCGCACAAGGTAACCGCTGGCCGCTCTCACACAGGTAAGGCAAAGCATTAAAAACAGCTCGCAGGCTGCTGAGCTCTGCTGAAAAATCCCTCTCTCAGCGTTTGATCCAGAGCCATGTGAAGTTACCGGGCAAGCAGGCTTTGGATCAGATCCGAAGTGGAGAACTTCTCTAGATAAAGGCTTTTGGAAAAGGAGCTTTTGTTAACAGGATCCTCCTTTGGTATGATCCATGGACAGGAGGAAGCTGTTCAGTGCGGGATGTAATGGTGCAGATTATCAGATGTCACAAGTCAAAGGTGGGGAGGAGTGCCTCCGTTCCGGCAGCACTGTCAGCGTTTTGACAGATAGGTACCAATAATCTCCTTGACTCTGTGCGGTGAGGACACTCCTGACTCGGCTAGTGATAAGACACAAAAGCAGCCTTTTAATTTCAAGCAGCGCAAAAAGCACCAAGGGGAGGATTGAAACACTGGAGCAACCCAGCAATGTGCTGTCAGAGGTCAGTCTGTTTTCTTTGTTGGTCTGTCACGAACGCTACAATATGGCATTCTGCTTCCTGAACAGCACCCAGGTTTCCACAGTTCCTGCGTTTTCTCAAATTCCGCCTGAAAGTTCCAAATGACAGCCTAGGGGCTGGTTAGAAGATCTGCTTCACTCCTGTGCAGTCACAGAAGATAGTCACTGTCTTTCCCCTACTCGCACAGCAGTCTCAGCGGTTATCGGGCCAAGTGACCTTCTTCCCTGCATGCAAACCAGGCGAGGCACACCTGCTGTCCCCTCTTTTTCTCCAAGCGGACATCACAGAGGGTTTAAAGACAGCAGCCTGCCTGTGTGCTGTTTACGTGCAGGTCTGAGGGCACAGGAAACCCTGAAGGATTGTCACTTCTCAACACATTTAAAAAATAGAAATAGAATGAAAGAGTTATGAAATGACCAGAGGAATATGTTGGTGTAATCTAAAAAAAGACATAACCACAGTACTAAATTGCAAAGTTGTGAAAATTGACCATTATGTTTTCTAAGCAGCTGAAATGCAATTACAGTAATAATGATGAATCAGCATAGCCCTGGCCTTTGCAATTTTTCAACCCAGCTCTATTTTTGTCTTTTTTACATTTTATCTTAATGATATATACATTAGCTTATCAAGGACTAATGGAAGTTAGAAGCCTTCCACAGCATGTTCCTGATAGTCACAGAGACAGAGGTGTTATCATTAAACTATTGACCTGGTGGATCCTACAATAATTTATCAACTATTTTATCAATCTCCCATCGTTCTCCAATTAACCCCCTCTAAGTATATTCTTAGCATACAGTCTCATCATAGGATATTTTTTCTTTTGGTCACTAACAAAAGACACCAGGGGTGGCCTAAGATATTTCTTAGTTCATCCTCTGCATGGCATTGCATCTGCGCAGGGGCAGAACACCAGTTCCCTCTTTCTCTTAGAGGCTGTGGGTACGCCGTTCGCCTGGCCAGTGGAACGAAGGAGTTGCTCAACTTCTGAGAGCTTTAATGGTGCAAGTTCCTGTGGGTGGGAACTCCCTCCTTTGATACCTGCACACCACAGCAGGCACAGTCCTTGAGCAGGTTACCAGCATATTTCTACAGTAATGAATTATCACTTAAGATATTCAGTTAAAATAATACCATTTTCTAATGATATTTGAAGCAGCTCCTCTGATCAGACAGCTTCTTAGCCTGTCACTGCCCGGTGTTTCTCTTTTGTATGATAGGATAGCAACAACTAGGATAATAACAACTATCCAACTTCAGGAGGAAGGATCAATCTTAAGTGTGCTTATTAAGAAAAATATATATGCTTTATTATTAAAAGCATTTTTCAGGCAGCATTGTTCTAGCGACATAGCACATGACACAGCTTAAAGTTGTGTCAGTTAACTTTTCCAAAGAAAAGACATGTTCAGCATAAAATGCTTTGAACATTTTATGTATTTTTAGCTCACTGTGCAAACAATATGGATTATTAGTCTTTTTAAGTATAAGAAAATAATATAAGCAGACAGAAAACAAGACTTCCAAACGTTCTGCCTACACTGAACTGCTGGCGTACCTTCAATATTGATGTCTTCAGCTTTTACTTCCAAGTACAGAAATGCCTTGCACAAACAAGGTGTCACCCATCATCCGCAGAGCACGAACCCGAGCAGAACTAGTATGTTCAGTAAAAATTCTGTAATGAAGTGCTGTCCTGCCTTTCACAG
Organism: Haliaeetus albicilla; assembly: GCF_947461875.1. Lineage (NCBI taxonomy): Eukaryota > Metazoa > Chordata > Aves > Accipitriformes > Accipitridae > Haliaeetus > Haliaeetus albicilla. Next base: position 42,849,046 of record NC_091492.1, read on the forward strand.
TTGGGCATAGTATGTCTCCGGCTGATCTGCTGGATTGAGCTGGGTTCTCACATGCCAAGCAGCTCACGTGTCCTTGCAGAACCAGGCTCGGACGGCAGTGCTCCTACCTGGAAATGCTGTCCCCAAAGCCGTTTTCAGTATTTGCTAAAAAATATTGTAGCTGTTCCACTGAATGTGAAGTTCTCACAGTCCCCCAAATCTTCATATTTGATTAGACCTGTAATAATCATCTTGATGTGAAGCCATAGCCAAGACAGCTTCATTGTGCTGGCTTCCCTTCAGCAAAGTGTCACTAATAGTACAGCTTGTTTTAAATTAGGGTTACTACAAGACAAAAAATCCTAAAATGAGTCTGCTGGAAAATGTTCTGACAAATATGATACCTAAGTAACAAAAATCTCATTATTTTCAAATAATTCACTTATTTCTCAAGGGAATGAGTTGGAGCATCTGTTTTTTGGGCCCCATCAGGAAGACTGACAGAGTGGGTGCCTCTCACCTGGCACATTTTAATCAGGGGTGGCCTCACACTGTGCTGACCCCCATGTCCTCACCACCTGCCATGTGGATTAAAGGAACAATGAAATAACTGCTTGTTTGATAGGAGCAGAAAGAACGGAAGCACCTACAGTGAGGAACACAGTATAAATACCATGATCAGAGATGGATCCGAGTGCAGCATTCTCTTCAGGCATTTGTAAAAAAAAAAAAAAAAAAAAAAGGAGAGTAAAATGAGCAAGACATCAAAGTAAGGTAAAAGATGAAAAAACAAACAAAATGGGAGAGAAAGGATGAAGAGAGCTGCTTTTGGGTAGAAAACTGGCCAAAGAAGCCAGTTTGGAGTCCTGAGAAAGAAAACTACCCTGTATTTCATGATCTGACGGTTCTTACAGAATCAGGACTTGGTGTGTTTGGTCTTTTTAAGACATATCTGACCTTACCATCAATTTTTCATCATAACAGAAACAGCCCACAGAGTCTGAGTTTGGCTGTTTGGATCACAAGAATGACCTTTGGGTTGCGACTGCAGCCTGAAGAATATCTTACCACATCAGGTACCCTTTTTCTTTTTGTAAGAAGCCAAGTAGTAACTCAGCAGCTGTGTCTCAAACAGTAAGAGAGGTTTGGAAAGGACTTGTTGGGTCTTTAGGGTCAGTTCTCAGCTGTTGGTGGCAACTGCATCAGGGTAAGGCAGCTCTGGGAAGGATGACCCAGAGCCTCAGGAGCTGTTGGAAGCTCTGGTGTTCTCATGTTTCAGCCTGGACTTTCATGGCCATCGGATACTTGTTTTCTCTTACACTAACATCACCCTTGCTCTTAAGGGAGATGTGTTTACTTCTGTGTTTACTCCCTGAAGTTTCATAGAGAACAACTGTATCCCTTCTCACCATTCAGTTTTTTGGCTAAACAAATTATTTCAAGATCCTTACATAAGAAAAAAAATCAGGATTACCCTGTAATTATTCTCCAGTCACATTTTCAGTTTGTCTCCCTTGATTAAAAGTGACCAGAGCTGCATGTGCAATTCCAGAGAAGGTTGCAGCAGAACTTTGTATAATGGCATTAACATTTTCCCATTCTCCTGGAAATATCTCAGTTGATATGTGCTTTTCATCAGAGCTGCTTCATATTGGGAGTTCGCAGTCATCTTGAGATCAACAAATACACCCAGATTTTTCTCTTCTTCTGTCATTTCCAACTGATGAGCTCCCAGCTTGCAGCAGATTCTTGTTAGTAATTCCCAAGTGCATGACCTTGTACTTTCCACTATTAAATTTCATCCCATTTCCAATGTGCCAGCACTCAATGTTATCCAACTCTTCCAGCAGTACAGATATTCCCTCTGCACTGCTGGTGCCTCCCAACTTCGTGCCATCAGCAAATGCCATCAGCTCGCTCCTACCTTTTGTTCCAAGACCTGTCTGAAAAATATTGTCCAAGATCAAAAGAATGTAAGACATGCCTCGCTGGGTCAGCCTGTGGTCCCTGTGGTCCAGGACTCCATCTCTGAGAGGGGCAGTCAGTGATGCTGTTTTGAGAGAGCATCGGAGCCCAGCCACTTTCTGCTCTCTCTTCCCTTTGCACTCCCTGCACATCCACAGGTGGTGTACGCTTGAGGTGACTTCCCTACCTTTTCCATGTAGCTATTTTTGTATAGACCTGCTCTCCATTAATTTATTGAATAAATTTTTGAACCTGCTGATATGTCTCCAAGTCATTTCTTAAGGAGCTCAGCTCCACCCTCACAGACTACCTTTCCACCCAAACTATTGTCATCTGTCTGTAGCTAGCTCCTTCCCTACCAAATAGCTCTGCAGATGAACTATGCATTTGCCATATGGCATTGGGTTTAATATCTTATTAAATCCAGTTAGATTAAATCTATTGTACAGCCATTGCCTAGAAAACAATTATCAAAGATATAATCTTAGTTAAATGCAATCTATCTTTAGTAAAGCTATGTCACATTTTTACTTTATTTTCTACTTTATTTATTTTCTGTCCCCAACTACTTTTTCCTTTACATGTTTTTCTAAGCTTTCAATGTCCACGAGGTCAGACTAACAGGCATCTAAATGACTGGATTGCTTTTCTTCCTCCTGCTTAAAAACAACTAGTGCTTCAGTAGTTCCTCAGTAATTCATTACCACCCTCAACCTGACAAATTAAAAACTTTGTACTGGATGAGTGAGGATATGTTCCAGGTCCGTCAGAACTGTGGGCTTGGGAACACCTCATTCCCTGAGCTGAATGTCAGGCTCTCACAGGCCTTGCTCTCCCTTTGGGTACAGTAATTTCCATTTCCATAAAATAATTCCCATTAGTTATCATCCTTTGCTGACAGTCATAGAAAATAGAAGCAAAAGTCATTTAACATGGGGCCATACGTATTATTTACTAAAAAATAGACTGGAACACAAGAAATGGAGAGACTCAGAACACAAGAGATGGAAACTCTCCATGCAATGTGTTCAACCGTATCGGTAAAGATAATGCCAAAGACGACAATTTGTGTCACTGAAATAAGCAGCTGGAAGCGCACAGCTTTTCCTGTCACAGTGATGGCACTCCAGCTAGTTCCCCCTCTTTAAAAAACAGAAGGAGCAACCAGCAGGTTCTGCTCTACAAAAGCCCTGGGCCTCCAGGATTCAGCTTCCTGAAGTAGGTCACATTTGATCTCCGTCCAGGCATACTGCAAAAGGCAACCATTTAACAGGGACTTTTCAAAATTCATATTCTGCTTCCTAATGCTGTCAACACACATCCCTTTCAAATACAGCTATACTGGCTGGACATTTTTTCATTGCTTTTGGGTATAAACAGGCCAGGAATCCTGTTTTTCCCTTCGGTTACCTGTATTTCTTCCAAAGTTCCTCTGAAGGTACATATTGACTTTCAGATCACATTTGCATTCAGATGATGGCTTGTTGTTGGAAAAATTCCCTTTAGAGGGGCTGATTAACTTCCTTTCAAATGTTTACTGTCCCTAACCAAGGGAGTGAAACTAGAAAACAACTCACTGCGTGGCTTATATCTGAGTTTAAAGACATGGGATCCTGTATTTTGCATTGTTCTCTCTGAACATTAATGCTACTTCTAGCTTAAACATGACTTAATGACAGAGTGAAGTCCATCTGTTACAATGCCTAGCCTTGGACTCAGAGGGAGAGTCCTGTGGATAATTTAGGAGTGCATTTTATAGTTACTTGCAAGCCAGCATTTCATTTCAGATCAAGGCGAACATGAGGAGCAGGTGGAAATATTTCTCAAAAGTACAACCTGACCTACATACAGTATTGTAAATTAAAGATATGTATAAAAATAAAGCATTAACGATCCGTCACAGTTGCAACAAAACCCAGATATAAATCTTGCTGCTGAAAAGGAACTCCATTGCACAAGGCTTAGTTAAAGCTTCATTCTGGAAATTGCAATGCTTCCGGCCAACCGTGCCCTACTACCTCTGACACTGCTGCCATTTGCCTCTCAAGCTTTCTTATGCCTTTCTGTTATTTAACGCTCATATCTCTTTTATCACTTGTCTCTCAATTTCCATGTATTTTTTGGCTCTCATGCCTTATGTTGGCTCCCTGCTCTCCATTACCTCATGCTCTAGGAGCTGCAGGCTGCTCAGGGTGGCTTGGATGGTGCATCTACTGATGGCATGGGGCCACACATGTTCTTACAGCTGAGCTGAATGTCACAAAAGCAAGGGAGGAAAGCAGCAGCCACAAGACCTTGTGCGCAAGAGCGGCTTTTATAGTCAGAAACTGCACGGGCTTTGCAGGGCTCCTAAGGAGGACTCCAGGACTGCAGGCCCTGCTGCGAGCAGATGCTGTGGAGATTGGGCAGATCTCGGCTCTCAGAGCTCCCCTCAACACCCAACTCCAGCCCACCTCCACCTATTTATTACCTGCCTCACAGGTTAGCCGAGGCGGCGGCAAAACCTCCCGAGTCACCATCTGCACCACCGCATCGCACCTCCTACCTCTGTGGGGCTCTCGGCTGCCGAGGGCCGGGCCGAGGCCGGCCTCAGCCAGCTGCCGGCGGTTAAGCGCCCCCCCCCCCCCCCAGGGTTATAAAAGGAGGAAGGGGCGAGTCAGTTTCACCTGCTGAGAGGCTGAGGGAGGGGGAGAACGGCTGCCTGGCTCTGGGGAATGGACCGCGGCTCTGGCCGGCCGCCTCCTGAGGGGACGGGGAGCCCTGAGGCGATCGGCGCCGCCCGCCGCGACCTTCCCCTCAGAGCGGGGAAGGGAGAGGCGGCGGGAAGGCGGGAACGGCGCGCGCCAGGCCCCGCCCCGCGGAGGAGGGAGGGGGGAGGAGGAGGAGGAGGTGTCGGGCGCGCGCCCGCCCGGCCCCGCCGTGCCCGCGTCCCGTGCGGCCGCCATGTTGTTGTGGCAGTGAGAGGCGGCGGAGGCAGCCAGGAGCCCAGCGACCCCGGCCCAGGCAGGCGGCCGCGCCCCGGGAGGGGGTGTGGGGGTCCCGCGCCATGCCCTGCCCCGCGGTAAGGAGCCGGCGGGGGGGCGGGGGCGTCCGGGCTCGCCCGGCGTCTTGTGGAGGAAGGGGGGGGGTGTGGGGGTGGGCCGGCCTGCCGGGCCGGGGCCTGGAGGAGGGCGGCCGGGCTGTCAGCTGTGGGGCCGCGGCCCGGCACGCCCCCTCGGCCCGCGGGGCAGCGGCGGGGACCCGGCGCCGGCTCCTTCTGCTCCGCTTTGCTCGGCCGGGGCCGCCGCCGCGGGAGGAGGCGGTGGGCTGAGAGGCTCGCCCGGTACCGCGGCGGCGGCGGCCTCCTCCTCCGCCTCCTCCTCCCCGGGCGGGCAGGGATGCCGTCCCGGGCGGCGGCGCGTCCTCGGAGCCCGCCGCGGGGTGACGGCGCGTCCCTTCGCTGCGGGGCTTGGGCTCGCCGGGGGAAGGTGGGCTCCCCCCTTCTCCCTCGCCCGGCCGCTGCTGGCGTCCGTGGCCTGCGGGCCTCACCTGCCGCCGGCCGCCTCCCTGCCCGTCCCGCGGGGGTGGCTGTCTCCCTGTGGCCCGTGTACTACGGCCCGGCTGAGGGATCGCCTCATGGCGCTGGCAGCCGTGGTCCCGTCCTCGGCTTCTCCTGCCGCTTTGGCCGGGGTGTCAGTTGTGTTCAGCTGTCCTTGTGCGCGGGGCCGGCGTTCCCATTCCTTTTATAAGCGTGACTTGTTAAGGCTTTTCGTTTGCGTAGTTTTGGGGCTTTAATTGTGCCTCTTCCCCGTGTTCCTCTTTAACAGTCCTGTTCTTTTGATGGGATCTGAGCAGATGTTGCCCTTCTCTGGTAAGTAGTGTTTCGCCTCCCCCGCCCCGTTCCCCCTGACGTGGTGTTTAAGCTTTTGGATTTGACATGGTGTTTAAGCTTTTGCCTTGAAGCTGTTCCCTTTTCTGTTCATTCTTTTAGGGAATGTTGTTTTAGCAGCAGATGAGACCTCGTGTTCCTTCACATCTCTCCGTACAGGAAACCGATTTCTTTCCTTTTCATGCACACTTCCCTCACGGGGGTGGGGGGAAGGCTGGGTATGAGCTTGTAGCTCTTGCAGACTTCAAGTCAGATAGGCAGTCTTCTCCTGTGTGCTTCACCTGTTTGTTTTTGTGTGTGATGAGCCCCTGTAACCATGTGCAGTGAGGCTTTCTCTTAGAATAAAAGAGTTTGTCTAGTGAATCATGTCAGGTAGTGCTGAGTGTAGTGGTACGGCTTGGCTTTATGGTGAATATAAAGGCATGTTTAAATGCCTCAGTGAGTCCATTGGGAAGGGATGGTAGTGTGACTGGAGGAACTATGGCAGGTGTCTTGTGTTACCTGTCATGCTCTAAGCTTTAGGTAAAAAGGCTGAGGTGCCTTTTTTCTGTTATTAAAGCATGTGCTGTAGTATTTGGAAATTAACTTTTTTGGTGGAGGTGAAGGAAGTTTTTACGAAGGAGCGCTTGCAGATAACCTGAGGGGAGAAGGCTGACATCTGATATCTGCATTGCTTCAGCTGTTACTGATCACAGTGGTTTTGGAAGATAGAAAAAGTGCTTTCTTTCGTAGTACAGGAAATACTGTGAACTCTTAAGTGTTGAAACTTTCTGCAGATAAGTAAAGGCGGGGCATGGGATTCTAAAGCGGTTTAGTGACAAGTGTTTGTGTGCCTCTTTGGAGTTTGGGGAGGGGTAAGTGTGCAGAAACAGTAATGTTGAGCAGTGGTGGTTTTTTTGAGCATTTGCACAAAAAGGTGCTCTTGTCCTGCTTCAAATTATAGGAGTGGGGGCTAGGCATGTTCCTAAAGTTTGAGAATCAAGAATCAAGCTTAGTTCTCTTGCTGGCAGTGCTGTAGGTACCTATCTAGGATACTGTTAATATCCATTACAATAACTGTCTGTGCTAGAAATTATTAAAATACCAATGTCAGCCTGCTTAAGTAATATCCTATGCAAACCACAAATGATACCAAGTAGGTGGAATGGGTCAGCTTGATAAGCTCTCATGTTTTTTTAATAAAAATGGCCATCTGTAGCTGGGGGAGATGGAAATGGAGCATGCACAAGCTTCTGAAGATAGAGGATACAATATTTTATCTCAGATCTTATTCCACCTACATGCAACCCAGGATGGTGGAGAGAAGTATGTTCGCAGCCTTTCAAGAGTAGGAGGAATGTGGCTATGCAGTACTTTGCTGGCAATTAACCCGTAAAAGAGTAACTTAAGGAGGAGGGTATTGTTAGGCTGCTGGAGTAGCAGGCAGAAGCCTGAGAAGGCTGCTGTAGCAAGGAAGAAGGAATTGTCTCCATGGAGTGAATCGGAGGAACTGGGTTAGCATCTGGGACAAAGTTTTGAGATCTTTTCATCTGCAGAGGTCAAAGGGATGTGATGGCTGTTCCTGCTGTGGAAGCTTCCTATTGGGATGTGTAACCGGATATAATGAGATAGGACTCTTCTACTTGATACTGGTGGTGTCTTCCAGAACATGTGACTCCAAATAGTGCATTAGTGCTTAGCAAATATTGTAAGCTAGAATGACAAGTCCAGGTAATTAAATATGCACTTGTTTCATAGTTGCTTTCATTGGCTGAATCAAAGTAGTATAAGTTATGTTTCTTTCAAAATGAGCTTCTAAGTGCTAAATTGTCTAAGCCATGACATGCAACTGTTCTGCATTTGTCTCTAGCTTGAGTAGCTGGTGGTGTAAAAATCTGCCTGTTAAATCCCATATGGGTTTTAACTCTGAGAAATGAGCTTCGTGATTTGTAATTCTATCGCTCTTCTAGATATTGGTGCCATAACTTCCCAGTGCTGTCAGGAAAACTTTAGGAACATGCCTAGCACTCAATTCATGCTGTAATTCTTGTGAATTAACTGGATTGTTAAAAGATAACTATTTCTTTATCTTTGTGGTGCTTCAGAATTTCAGGGTGTTTGAGTGGCTTCCATGAAAAGACCTAAAAGTGAAGTTAGTGCTAATTCAGGAATTTGAAATTCTGACTTTTTACTGAGGCTTGCTCTGCTCAGTAAGGAACTGAAGACCTCAACTCCTAATGCGTCACAGCTTCTACCTTGGATGCATTAATCCTGAACGGTGCAGGATTGCTGTATCCAGACTGCTGTATGGACTTGCATGCTTGCCAGGTTCTTGTGTCTGCTGCTTGTGGGATGGGCAAAGATCACAAACTACATCATCATTTGGTGTCAACTGTCCTTATTCGGAATGTAGTTGATAACTGAAACAGTCAAGACTTTGTCCCCTTGCCTTGGGGTGAGCAGTTGAGAAGGACTTACAGAATGTACTAGATAACACAGAAATCTAATTGTAAGCTAGAGCATGAGTAGCCCAGACCTGTTCTTCCCCTTGTCTGATTAATAGTTTCTGGTAGTGGTGTAAGGGAGGCGAACACCAACTGGCTGTAGTGATTTAGGGAGGTAATGTTTTATCCCATAAGGCCTCAAGTCAGTCCCTGCTGACGTGAACTAGAGGGAAGAACAGCCTGTAGTAGCAGGGAAGAAGTGTGGCATTGTCTTGTTGAAACCAGTGGTATCTTTCACCTTCGGTCTGTTACGAAGTGTTTGGATTGTGTTGCTCTGAGCTAGAGATGCTCTGTTCATGTTCAGTAAGTAGTGATATGTGCCGAGGAGTGAGGCTTGGGACTGCAGTGCCACACCATGCAAAGTGAGCTAGGGAGGAAGAGCAAAGCAGAAGCCTTTCTGGAATGTTAATTGAAATGGATAAGCTATTTCTGGACTCATTGATGTCCATCAAAAAGCACTGTTTTTAAAGGCTTAATTTAAAGTACAATTGCTGATTCCTAGCTTTGGTTCATATTCTGAAACACCTCTGACTCAGAATCTTAATCTAAAGTTTAGAAAGCAGCAATTGGGTTGACATGTGAATGTGACTGCAAGTTAAGCTGTTAACTGGAGGTATGCTCTGTAGGTCTTGCTGGCAGGCAACTGAACACATTGAAGTTGAAGTGGCAACTGAAGCATTGTTCCTCCTTACAGGTGTTAATGCTGAAAACAGTTGCAACAAAGTAAGCTTCGTATGATCCAGGTTGAAGTTTTTCTGAAATTTGTGTGTGTATACGCCTGAAGCAACTAATAACATTGTAATAGTTACCATGTAGGTGGTGGAAACCTTCTGGACTCTGATAAGGGGGAGAAAAAAAACCCTTCAAACTCTCAAAAAGACTGCCTAAATAGGTGGTTCTTGCCCTTGCTTGGGAGGGTTGGATTTCAGAAGACTTGAAGCTGGATGGCCTTTGTTAACTGATATTGCAGCTAAACTTGCACAAGGTGCTGTATTGAAGTATTACCACTTCTGGAAAAGTTAATACTTTGAACAAGATTCTGGTGGAACTTAATTTTAGAGAAATTAGTCTGTTATTTTTCCTCTCAACTAGGAATGAAGTGAAAAGCTGTAAAGCAGCATTAATAGGCTGGCTTGGGGGCAGGCTGTTGTACAAGCTACCAGTCATGCTGGTAATAAAATGTGTCCTCAGTAACACATGCTGATAGATCTTAAGTAGAATTAAACCCCCTTTTTAGAGAAATTAAACAAAAATACTGAATTGCAAATACTTTAAAATACAAGTTTGCAGTTCAGTGTTAGTTGAAAGAGGACAGAACATCAAAGAACCAAGCCTTAGAGAAGTACTATAGGTGAAAAGCAAAGCAAGTTGTCTTTTGCCTTGCTCAGCATATCTCACTGTCATTTTCGGTGTTCATTGTGATGGACTGACTAGCCACAATGAAAATGAAGTTGAGTATGCTGCTGATGGCTTTCATCTGAGATGATCTAGCTGATGCTTTTACTGACTTTTGTGATACCAGTTCTTCATCAGATTATTCTCCAGTGTGTGAATAGCATGGTGGTAGTCATCCTCAGGGCTTTTAGCTATTATGTATCTTGTGAAGCATTAGAATTAGTGGTAGCTGTGAAGCCTGAGTTTAGCTTGGGAAATTATTCTGTCACCTATAGTCCCTGGCTACTTAGGAAGAGCTGGGCTTTTGAAAGGGCAGTCAGAACAGACCACCCACCCTGATGGGGTGTGTTCTTTATAGTGAGAGCTGTAACACAGTATGTTCAAATGTTTGAACTTCTGAGACTAGATGGCAAGGCAGGCTGCCATGAGCCTCTGAACTTTGAGAAGATGGCCTAGAAGACAGTGAATATCCATATAGGAAAGATCTGTGTTTTGATACTCAAGCTTCAATATTTAACTGTCTCTTTCCTTCCTGTTGTGTATGTTGATCTCAAGCTGTATGTTCTGTGCTCCCCTCCGTTTGATTTTAGTCCAATTTCTGCTGCATTTTCTGCAGAGTGACAGTTTCCACAGGGTTGGGTAGGGCTTCTCCACAGAATCTCCTCTAGTGTGGTGGCTGGTATGTACTTCTGGGGAGGATAAGTGGAAGCCTTCAGTGTGAGGAGAGCTAGAAAGCTCCTCATGGGCAGGAACATGAATGTCAAAGCTCTTATAGTACTGTCTTTTTTTATCTTCTGGCAGAGCTTTCAAATAAGAAACTGTGATAGCATCTTAACTTGGTTGCAAGAAGAATCAATTTAAATGTGCTTTTCTGCTTGCTGGTTTGGGTCCCTGAGAAGGCTTGGGCTGATCAGCATACCTATTGGATCCCATGAGGTAGAAGCAGGATTTAGGTACTTGGTTTCTTGAGCTGGGGCAATCTGCAGGTGCATGGATCTACAGCTGCAGGCACCTAGTAGACTCAAGGCTGAACATACTTGGGGACTGTTGGATATCTTGGGGTTTTTTTTGTCTTGGTTTAATTTCAGAACTAAAGTTATTCTTTACTGGAACTATCTCTAGCAGATACACAGGATCTACCTTCTCAGGTCCTCCTTTGTTTAGCTCTTAACTGGGAAAAGAATTGGAAAAGACTTTCACTATAATCTCAGCTTCTTGCTTTTCAAGGAGACAACATTGTCAAATGTTGTGCTTCTCCCGTGCTGTGAGTATACGATCCCCATGGATAAGAATTCTACCGAAGGCTCTCATGTTTGTGGTCTTTCTTACCCTATTTTAAGAGTGTGGAAAGATTTTCATCAGGGAAGACCAGTGAAAAGCTATACATCATGCTTTAACTGAGATTTCTGGAAACAAAATAGCTTGAAATAGGGATCTTCAGCTAGGGTGCCTGTCTGTATGATAAGGTCTCGTGTTTATGCAGGTCTAATAGTCTCTTTAAGTATTTTTGACTGTTCTTGTACTCTACAAGGTTTAGTTCCTAGAATACATCGTCAGTATGGGGAGGAAGCAATGCACTTCAAGTTGAATTTGTGGAGGAAGACTGCTGCATTGCCGTAAATAAGTTTTTGTAGTTTTTCTTTCCAATACCAGAGATTTATGCACTGGTATAGACATTATTTATAGAAACACTGCTACAACAGTTTTCTGTTGCCCTTTTGTGGGCCTCATTTGCTTCTCCAACTTTGGGACTGGAAACTAGGGTTATAATCAAAGCATTAATTCTGCAGTGTTACCTGAAAGGACAGAGCTTCAGGAAGAAGTAAAAATAGTTGCTCTTTCCCTATGCCTTTAAAAGAAGGTTTTGACTCCTATATCGACTGGGAAAGGGCAGGCTCTTGACAGAATGAGACTGTTTTCTCTAGTGCTGCTTTCTCCAATTGTGGAAGTGCCTGGGGGAAACTGCTCCCAGCCACCTGTGTCAGGAGAGGACAGAAATGTCTGTCTGCATGCTGAAAGGTGTAGGTGGAAATCGTGTCTGTGAAGACAAGATGCACTTGGTTGGCTTTCTAACTACCCTGGGAGAGTGAAGCAAAGGCAGGACTTGCCTGCAGGGCATGTTGCATTTGCTATCTCCCCAGCTCACCCCTGTGAGCAGCCTTTTATGTAGGGGTGATGTGGATCATAAGCCTTCCAAGTCCTGTGAGTATGACTTTTCAGTTTCTCTGTGGTTTGACTGTTCTGTGCAAGTAGGATTTTTCTGGGGGGGTTGCTGTGCAGCTGGTGGCAGGATTTCAGAAAACAGATGGAAAATCAGATCTTCCCTTGAGTCTTTATCATGTAGAGTTTAGCACCTCATAGGTCAAGGGTAGACTACTAGAGTTTTGATTTCAGTTATTTAGTTGCTAGAAATTGTAGTTGAAAATAATGAGGAGTTGAGTGAGTGCAAAGGCTGAATTAAAGAAATGATAACAAAGACTGAGTACCCAGGGAGATTAGGAGCAATTTATCTGCACCTACTGTAACACTGGAATGGTTTACGACTGTAGAGTCTTAATACCTTTCACATCTTAAAGTAGATGTTACATGGGTAAGATAACTTCCAGTACTTCTGAAGTGAAGCCTTGATCTTGTTGTACAGAAGGTGTTAGAATGATCCGGTCTAGTAGTTGGTCTAGTATTAAGCTCTGGATTACCACTCTTACGCTATCACTACATACTTTCAAAATGTTTAAGTCCTAAGCTGCTCGTGGAAGTGGTTGCAGCTAGGTTTGGGATTGGTAGAAAATGTTTCCCTGGAATTTCGTATCTGGTAGTTAGAAGGGGACCAGCAGCCTCATTCTCCTTGTTTTCTCTGCAAGTAGATCAGGAAAAGGAGTAAGCTAGTTGCTGTGGCTGTCTGATTTCATCTCTTGTAGCTGTAATTGACCTAAATGTGTACCTGTGAAAGCTTTACTTACTGCATTGCTATCTGTAAGCTTGTAATTGCTATCATTGAAACTTAAACCTGAGATAAAATGAGATGCTGTGAAGTTCTGTTTGTAATTATACTGTTTGTTGCATCCTTGATAGGGTGCTTGCTGTAAGACCTTTTCAGACCTCGTTCTGGATTTGTTGCAGCTGAGAACTGTCCTCAGTTTTACTTGCCTGCAGCCTTCAGTGTCTTCTGACTTTCAAAAATACTGTTATCAAAGCTGACTTTTACTGTTCTGTTGGTTGTCTGTAAGTTCAGCCTTTTAAAATACTTGCCTATCTCCTGACAAAGAACAGATGAGCCAAAATGAGAGGCTATGAGAAGAAAACTCACCTGCCATATTGCAGGACAGCTTTGCTTGAAAATTAATGCGAGGATATTACTCTATCCACTCTGCAATTGAAGTTTGCTGTGACCTGACTAGAGTAGAAACACCTTTTGTAAGTGTTGTGAGCTGATAGCTTTGATTTTATTGTTCTATTTGAGTTTTCCTGAATTTTTTTCACTTCTGAGAACAAATATGTTAGTGTAATGTAGGCATTGTTGAACTTTTGATCCAAGAAACCTGACCAAAATTTCTAAGCAGGTTGCATTTCTAGGTTATTTTGATGATTTTTCCTTTAATAAAAGGAAGCTGAAAGCAAGTGAAGTGTACTTAATGTAAACTTGCAAGCTTATTGCCTCTGCCTGCAGACCTTTTACTTCTTTCCATCTAAGCACTGTGCATGTTTTTTTTAGGAGTGGATAAGCTTTTCATCAAATTAATGACTAATCTTTATCAAACTAGTATTCATCTTTACAATTAAGCATTCCTGTTCTTCAATTGTATGGTGATTGGTGGACATACTAGTCATGAGTACATTTGAGAATTCAGATTCTTAATTTTCTCTCACTGCTGGTAGCAGGAATTTGCTGTGAACAGGGCATTATATTCTGGTTGGATACCCATTATAATTAAATTATCATCTTTGTCTATGTTCAGTGAACCTTTCTTTGAGTAACTTCCAAAAGAATGCACCTTTTTGCACTTTGGGAAAATCTGAATTCTCTAAGGAAAAAGGAGGAAGATGGAACAAGTGAAATATTTTGAGGTCTGCTAGGCTTTCCTTGTAGGTTTGGCTAATGGATTATGGTCAAGGCATAGTTGTTTTCTAATACAGAATACAATAGCTTGCTTGTTTTCTTTTACTCTGGACTGGAATCTCTTAATCCCTTCAGACTCAAGCATGAGTATCACATGATTTGGAGGTGTTTGGTTAGTGTACTTCACTGGTGCAGAGCATCCCTGTACATAACAGATGAGTAAATTGGGACTGCAGAGAGAAATCGCATGGAAATTTTCAGTTTTGGAGCTCCATGTCTTAAGTGTTTAATATTTTGTTGCTGGGTCATGTTCTGGCAAAACCAAGGGGAAGCATCTGGTCAGTTAGACTTCTAAGTAAGGAGATCAGATTTCTGCCCTAACCTCCTAGTTCATGATAAAAAGGACCACAACCTCAATATACCAATAGTATACTGATATGGTCAGTATACTTCCAGATGCTCAAACCATGTATTAGGGTATTTATATGGAAACTTCCTTGCGGGAGAACTGTGGTGGTACAGCTAATCATGAGGAGTCCTTTCAGAATCTCACCATATGGGACATCAGTGGGTATATAGCAGTATAAGTAATACTCATAAACCCTTTTTAAAGTAAAAGAATAAATGTTCATTAACAGATAACTTCAGAAAATAGTAGATTCCTGGATAGCTGCATAATGGTACCAACATGCCTGGTCACTGTCATGTTGCTTCCCCCCCTCAGTTCTGCAGGCTTTAGTAGCTGGAACCAAAATGTCTTCCACATGTCAAACTGGAATTTTAGCATTTAAATGACAGGATGAATGCTGATACTTGATGAGGGTAACTGCTAAACACTGATCTAGTGAGAAGACTAGACAAGATGAGTATGTTGTTGGGGTTTTCTGAAATAGAATAAGATTCCCTAAAATGCTGAAATATGGTAATGAACTGAGGATGGTAAAAAACCTCCAGTGATTTAGAAGATGATGATCTTGACTCCTGGTGCTGCTTTTGCAGAATTTGGTATGTTAAGCAGAAGATCACTGTTGCTTTGCTTGGAGTAGCTTCAGTAACTGATTCTACCAGCAGCTGAAGCCTGCTTCTTCCCAAGCTGTTTCACTTGCATTGAAAGAAATGCAAAAATAATTGGGGAGCTCTAATTGTGGTGGCTCTATACTTAGCTCGTTACTACAGGCAAATTATCTTTTGCTTCTCAAGTGTTGACTGGTAGGCTGGTTTAAGAGCTGTCTAGCTTTCAATTGCTAGGTCATTCTAACTCCTCTGCAATATTTTTATTGCATAGGTACTTCTTCCTGTAAACTCTTGAAAGGCTAGTGATAACCTAACAAACAGTGGAAGGGTCTAAGGATGAGAATTCTTTAGTAATTCACTAGAGAAAAAATCAATGCCAAATCTGCTGTTGTAATCAGCTTGGAGTAGGAAGCAATTTTGAAACCTGCTTGATATGATGCTCACCTGCAAAGGGTGGTTAGGTTCATTACTGTCACTGCACTGGCTGATGCCTGAACTGGGTGGGTGTGGTGTTCATGTGGAGGAGTCAGCCTGGAGAGTTGTGGACAAAGGCTGAAAGGATTTTGCTTGATTTGGCAAGTCTAAGATTGGTGTAACAAGGACAATAAGAGCTATTTCTTGCTTTCATTTTTTAAGACTATTTTTTAAATAAGCTGTTTGTATAAGGTACAAGTTTAGGTGCTCCTTTCCTTTCTGAGGGTCACACCCAGAGAGCAGTCCTATTAAAATTAATAGTGCTATTGCATCATTCCTTAGACCGCCATGTTCTCATTCAGCACTAAGGTATGAAGACTTTTCCACTTGCATAAGTCAACTTGATTTGTTCTGGTTGGAAGGAAGCAGTTTGGTAGCTCACTGAAGAGTAAGTTGCATGCTGCTGTGCCCTGTGGCTTATTTTCCTAAACATTATTATTTCAAGTTATTGTCCAGCTTTCTTAAATGTGTCTTAGCAGTATGTACAACTGCCTGAGACTGGACCAGTACTCACACAGAGGTAGTGATTATCTGGCTAGCCCTTGCTGAATGCAGTTCCTTTACTGCTTCTAGCATACTTCTTGCTCCTAGACACAAATTTGGCATTCAAATTAAAGACCTAGTAAGGCTAAGCCCCATGTACTGGAATGTATTTCAAGAGCCCCAAAATTGCAATATGGTTTAATCTACCTCATCTCCTTTCAATTTCTAAGTATTTATAACTGTTACTGTTTTTTCTGGTTCTTCCAACAAAATTCAGTTTTTAGCCTTATCGTAAATACTTGCTACCATGTGTCAATCCCAGCAGACAAAGTAGTGTACTGGTTAAGAAACACTTTTTCTAAAAATTTACTGCAGATCCCGTAACATTTGTTAGTCAGCTAAACTGGCTTCACTTATCAAAGGCAAGGAGTGATAAGTTAAAACATGCCTTGTCAAAAGAAGTTGATCTTAAGTGACTTGTATCATGAAAAGGGCAAGAAGGGACTTACGTTTTTTTGTGCAAGAATTACCATATTAGCAGGTGGGCTGGGGAGAATCTGGTTAAGCTTACAGTTTAAAGAAAGGCCTAATGCCAAAAAACCCTCCAAAAACTAATTTATGGGCTTAAACTCCACAGTTCTTATACTGACTCTTGCCAAGACAATTAAAGAATTCCTATAGCTAGTTTGAATTTCCAGGCTGGGTTTGGAGCATGATAGTTGCTTCTGCAGGTGCAGAGAACACTCAAGTCTGTTCAGGTAGGTTGGTGAGTCTTGGTGGTTTTATTGCTGGAAAGATTTTTAGGAGTCTGAAGATGTTGCTGTGAAGCACATTTGTGGTGCAGTTGCAGATGTAGCCAGCTGGGTTTTTTTACTGCTTGTAAAAAGTCAGCTTTTGAACTTTCATGAATTGATGAACAGTAAACTTTAAACCGGTGGTGTAGCACCAGTTTTCTAGAACTTCAAGCCTCCTGTTTGACTTGGGAAAATGTGGGAGGAAAAAATAGGATCCCTGTGTGGGATTGGTGTTCTTAAGATCTGCTTAACTATTTGTAGCTAGCTAAAATGCAAAAGGTGAAGGAATACCCTAGGGCCAATTCAGAGAAGGCTTGTTCAGCTGAATGAAGATCAATTGTGGTAAAACAACTCAGTGCATCCATCATCTTTGCAAAAGAAGACACAATCACCACCATATTTCAATAGCAATTAGTCAGGTTTTGCCATTGTATTCTCCCCTAGGTGACTTTATGCTAAGTATTGTTGAAAGACTTGACTTAGCAGAGTTTGTACATGTTGAAACAAATACAATGGCTTGAAACTTGTCTGAAGAATCTGCTGCTTGTTAGCTGACTTCTGAAGAGCCGCTTTACCTGTAACCCTTCAAAAGCAATGCTGATGACTTGGTTGCTTTGATTTTTTTAATAATGCTTTAAACAGAACTCATAAAGAGTTTAAACAACATATGGATAGTTTATTGCATATAAGAACGTGGAAGAGAAAGTTGTGAATATTTGTGAAGCTGGGAATCCATAGATCGTGCTGTGTGAGTGACAGGTCAGCCTCTACACGGAATTCAGAGCATCTTTGCCATGTTGTAAAAAGCTTGTTGCCTGGTGCTGATCTGTTCCTCCTATATAGAGCTTTTTGTAACCTTTAAACTCTTAAGTATAGAACAGGAATTTATCCTGTTAAAACCTGCATTTGTTTAAAGAGTTAGCTCTTATTCACCTATGTCCTACATCTCTAGATCTCAGTTATTTAAATACCAAGGTGTGTGTCACTCTAAACTTACTGGGTAGGTAAGTTTTTCCTTTAACAGAAAGAAGTAAATGTGACCTGTAGCGAAAAAACAGCTGTGCCTATCTTGTTACACCTTTTTCATTCTTCAGCTTTATGTATAGCGTTGAACTTCTAAATTAGGATTTAAGAGTTGGTCTGCTGGTGAGTTTCTGTCTGTGAAATCCTGGAGATCTGTCCAAGTACTTCTGAGATGAAGAGTGTTTAACTTTAGCTTTGTCTTGGAAGTGATGTATTTTATGTTGTATCTGATGCCAATTTTACAGGCTTTCTTTTGGGGGAAGAATGGGGAAAAGTCCTTACTAATGTCTCATCTAAACAAAATAGGCTGGGTGAATAATATAACATATACTGGGTATATGGAATATCTTAAAAATGAAGCGTTTGATGAAGTAGGTTGAATGGTAGGGTCTGAAGGCTTCAATTCTGAAGCAAGGAATAAGTCTTCTAATTTGTCTAGTTGGGTTTGCCCTACTTTCAAGCCTCACTGAATTTTCAAAAGGAGTAGCAGCAGATTTTTTTGTGTAAAACAGTAGGCTTGAATTATATCAGTTCTTATTATTTTGAGGTAGCTTGGTGTAAAGTTTTTTGCAGAAATGTTGCTCGTACTGAGCTGGTGGAATGGGAGTTAAGGTAAGTTCATCACAAGTCAAATGTGGTTCTTTCTCTTCTAGTATTTTAACTCCTTGTCACAAGTGACACTGTTCCTTGCAGCCAGATTTGACGTTGAAATCGGCAACTTAACCTTTGATTCGGTGTTGCGTCAGCCCATTGCATCTTCTGAGTTTAACTTGCGGTCTTAGTGCCATGTTCAGCGTGACTGGACTGATATACTCTGAAGGGGGATTTTTTAATACAGTGCTTCTAGACCGGGGGTGCTGCAAGTAAAGCATTTAACAAATGCTTCTGCAGTGCTTTTTGCTTCTGTAGGTAAAATGGTCCCTATCCTAAAGTTGCTGGCTTACAACAGCCTTGACTAGGTAGAGTCCTGCTAGTGTGCTGTAGTCTGGGATACGTACAGAGTAATAGGGCTGCTTTGTGGATCACGCAACTCTGGAGCTAAGGATACTGTCTGCCTTGAGGCACTGGGCTGTTGGGCTGAACTTCTGGTACAGGAATGCCTAAATGCTGAAAGGGTAGCCATTACTACTGGTTTCAAATTATCCCTCAAAAATGCAGCTCCTGAAAGTGTTCTGTATCCCAGTCAAACTGAGTTTGAAAGTGTCACTTGCAGAATGTGCAGCTCCTAGGGGTTTGCCTCTGCTGCTGTCTGGCACTGGGTTGTATAGCTGTGGTGCTACTTGAGTTGTACTAGAGATTTATGTAGGAAGTGGAAGCAGATGCATTCCTTTTTCTCAGAACTATTTTATTGATTGTTAACTGAAACAGTTGAATTGTTGGTTTCTGTTTAGTATTTGTGGTGAGATTTGATATGTTACTTGATAAATGCTCATGTGTTTTCCACAGATAGAATGTGCTTAGTCCTTGTGGGTTATGGAGTAGTGGGTTATTGGATTTGTGGATGTTAAGGTGGCTATGTGTTTCAGTAGTGAGAACTAATGCACTGAAACTTCATACTGGAAAGTTATTCAGTAACTCTTGTTTTTGTCACTGAGCTGCAAAAAACAATGCTGGTGAACTTAACAAGGTTAAATGAAAAAGGTACAAAACACAGATGTATGTATTTCAGAGCATGTCCCTAGAGGTAATAAAGCCTTAATTTGTAACTGTACTCAAGCAGATATTCCTCCTGGCTCTAACAAGACTAAGCATTTTGTTATTCATGTTGTTTAATACTTATACAGTTAGGACCCCTAGCTCTTATTTCTGAGGCTTTATTTTATCTTGACTGTAAGCAAAATGATTACCTGTCTGCTTACTGTAATGCTGAAAAGTCATGATTTGCTTCGAACTTCTTACAAGAAAAATAGAACATATGCATTGCTGTGTTTGCTCTGGTGTAAGTTACTTCAGAGTATTGGCAGATCATTTCCATGAGTTCATGTGTCAGTCTGGGAGGCAGAAGCTAGTCTGCTAGCACATTTAATCTATTTTTGATTTGTCAAGATCTCAAAGGTGGAAACAAAAAGCACTTTGTCCTGGCTATTTGTGGGAAGACTGACACTTGAATCACTTTCTAGTTGTCTATTCACTTATTTTCTTAGCATGCTGCTCTTGCTGAGTGAAGCGTGTTGTTTTGTAGAAGTCACTTCTGTTGTCTTAGTTCAAAGGCTTTCATGCCTAGGTTGAACATCTCATAGGGGCAATTTCAAATGAGGTACTTGTTTGAACAGCTCCAAGTTCAACCTTGTCAGCATAAGTCAGTGAAACCTGTCTGCCAATTGGTAGCCCTTTTGTAAAATAAGGCTGTGCCAGGGCTGAATGTTACTGCTGCCTTCCATCAGATCCTTGATGCTGTGTCTTCTTTCCCTCAGTTGAATGAGAGAAGGAGAGTATGACTGAAGGTACTTTTTGGTCAGTGCAGAACAAGCTCTAGAGAACCACTATCTCTGGGGTTTTGGTGGACTCTCCAGAGAATCATTCATGCTTATTTATGCTTTATTGCTGAGAGGATCAGAGTCTGACAGAATATCCTGGAAATATTGCATCCAGTTTCTAGTTCTTTCTTTTATATATTATGATAAACCTTTTTTCATTGCTAATCCCAAGTGTCTAGATACAGTAAAAAGCCTGAGTCTTTACCTTGCTGTATAATTTCCTTGTGGCCATTTTCTGAAGCCCTAATCATCAGGGCTTTAAATTTCTCATGCATATTATAGCCATGTGAGAATTTCCCTGATACTTGCAGGTGATCATGAAGTATTCAGTTTAAGTAGTTGAGCTTTGCTTCCTACTGTTTGTTTCGTTATTTCATGCTTTCAGGCTTCTGTTTGTATTTACTTTAGTTAACCAATAATAATTAACTCAAAGCATTGAACTGACTGAGTTATATTGGGAGAACAAACCAATAACCATAATGCAATAAGCATTATTGCAACTTCCTGGTAATGAAAATTCCAGTAGTGGAATACTTGATTTAATTTTTAAGCTTTGAGAAAATAGTGGTGGTGATAGAACAACTTTATAACTGACTCACTTAAGCAGCTACTTAATGCTAGCAAAAAGCTTGGGGTGTGTAGGAAGAATAATTGTAGTGGCTTTACAGCTGTTGAGGATAACAGCTGTTTGTTATGTTAATATAGGGAATGTCTGGTGAGCTGCTTGTTCTTCACATTTGATCACCAAAGAATGTGGTGTGCAGGTATGTTTAATTACTGATGTTTCCATAGACAGTCTGGATGACATTGTTTACTTCCTTCTAGTGATTCTGTCTAGATGTATTTAAGCTGGAAACTGCAGAGTTAAGGACACTTGGATATTGCTGTCCTGTCCTCCCACCAAACCACACAGTTGAATTAAGGATGTGTTTGTCTCCTGAAGTGGGTGTCCAAAATAAGCAAGAACTGCTCACTAAGTGGTAGAATGTGGGCCTTTTTAAAAAGAGACAAGGTCAGACACGAAATCTGGCTTTAGGTGAGAAGAATCTTAACTTCAGGTCTCTAGGGCAGTTTTTGTGTATGGCTGGTGTGGATGTGGCACTAAGGATGCTTCTAGAAAAGATTAATCTCTTGTGGATGCACATGGCTTTGGTGGTTTTCTTGGCATGAAAACTTGGTTAACCAACACTGCTGTAGAAATAGTAGAGATACAGCCTCTTAAGACCCCACCGAAAAGCTCTGAAGAACTTTGATGTCATGATGTCTTGTGTAAGGACAGCTCTGACTCAGTGGGGAATGTAAGCATGTGATTAAACTTAAAGCAGTATCACTGTACAAGTCAGAATTATTAAGGCTTCCAGCCTCACAAGTCAGGGCATCAGTTCTATCCCATTACTCTCTTAAATTGCATACCATCTCAAAAACTTGTTTCTTACCTCACTCTGCACTATTGTGCTTACCTTTAGGCACTGATTTCCAGCTCTGTAGGCTGAAGCACAGCTGTATGCTCTGCTGATCAGCTGCTAGGTGAATGGGCACTAGCTGCTGGGTAAGCATGTCAAGAATTTTGGCTTGGCAGTAAGTGCCTGTGTGGAGATGATGACTCAAAGGCTCAGGCAGTGCCTGCACACAGATGCTCTTCACATGTGGGGAGATGCTGTCCACTGACAGAGCTGGGTGTTGATGCTGTTCCAGCCCAGTTCAGAACCTTCTGGTGTAATAGAAACTTGCCCAAAGCCAACTTTTGATAGTTTATCTTACTGAATTTTCTATCAATTTTACAGCTACAATACTAATCCCATGGCAGTATCTTAAACATAGGCATTTTGAGCAATTATTGAAGAATTCAACATGAATGCTTATAGAACAATAGTGGGTTTAGAGTCTAGGATACCTTAATGGCATTATGGAAGCTAGCTATTGTATTAACAGAACCATTCTAAATATATTTCAGCATTGCATTCTTGACGGAGTAATTTGTGATGCTAGGACTTAAATATGAATACATCTTACATGTGCATACTCATGTGAGAATGACAGAACAGCACACGCTAGGCTTGAAGATAGTGTTTCTTTCAGTATGGTTTAGAGTATGGTACAATTATCCTTTGCTTTGATGTATTACTCAAACTCAGTAAGGCGTGGCTGTTCAGAAGTGACTGCAAGCTGCAGGTTATGGGAAAAGTCCGACTCCTTCAAAAGAGACTGCATCTCAGTTTCTGCAGTCCATGTAGAAAAAACCATTTGCAAAGCTTGCGTTGGGCTCTTTCATTGGGTATGACATGTCAGGAAGACAGTTCTGTTTTTCCATCTGCATGAGAAGTCCATCTTCTAGCTTTGGTTTCTCAGGCTTTCTGGTTTTTTCCTCTTAGGTTTTTAGCTTGCTTGTGTACTAGTTTATTCCTCATCAGTCAAGCTGTTAGAGGGGAATACCTGGTAAGTAGTACTTGCAAGCTTCTGTAATGGATTGGTATGAACTGTTCAAATGTCTGCTGCTTGTCTCTGAGCTTGCTTCTGACTGCATAATTTAAAGGCAATACAGGGAGGTTTTGGATGGGAAGGGACATGTATCCTAGGAGTCCAGCTATCTGAAGGGCACTGCCTAGCATAGCTGTCCTGATATCAGTGAGGATGGACTTTTCATGGTTATGAAATCAGTAAAATATCATCTCTCTAAACATGGTCTTAAATTGCCTGGTCTCCTTGGCAGAGCTAGACAGTCTTTTAAACATATGAACTCTTCAGGCAATCTAAAGCTGGGGTTTTTTTTTTGTTGCAGGCAAATGTCTTGATGACCTGAAGGAGGACTTTGGTAGGCTGAGGAAGTCTTTCTTGCAGTTGTCCTCCATCCTACCTGTACTAGCAGGAGATGGGTGTGTTTTTCACAGGGGAGTGAACATCTACTTGAAGTCATAAGGCATCAGGATCTATAGTGAAAAGCATTAGTTTAACTGAAAGTGCAAGTGAGGTAGCCTTGAATACCAGAAGATAGGATTGCCAATGACTGAAGGATCTATACCTCGCTTCACACTTCCCTTTAAAAGTGTCTAGGGTTTCTGATGGAGTTCAATAATCAGGTTGACTTAGGTAGTACCAGAGACAGGTGGTAACTTGGAGTGGGGTTGAGACTGTAAAAATGGAGATGAGGCAGGAGGAGAATGTGAAGAGCTGACATGCTATTACTGCATTGATTTCCATACCTGTGCAAGGCTTATACATTAAATGTCCACCGTTTAAAAACCTCCTGCTCCTGTCCTCCATTCTTTGGAAGCAAAATGACAGGCTTCAGTTCCTCACTTTGCTTTAATTGTTCCTAAGGCTGCTATCAGGGTAGCTTTGCTTCATGCTCTGGCAGTCTTACTTGAGCTGTCAGTGCAGTCTGCAAGCCTTTCACTGTGAACACCACTGGTGTAGCAGTTGATTGAGCAGTGGAAGCCTGAGTAAGTATCACTGGCTGGTTCTCAAGTCTGACATCATATCCAAGAATTAGATGGTTCTCTTTCACCGTGGGGATAATGAAATAATTCCTACTGTGTTATTCATTAACTCACATTTCATTCAATGGCTCCTAAGAGGGTAATGAGTATGTTAGAGGTGAACTTGCATAAGACTTCTGACATCCTTTTGATAAGATAAACAAGAGTTAAAGCCATGGCAGGTGAAGTTTAAGCATGGCAGTGATGCCTTGCTGAGGCAGGTGGCATGTGGTGTGTTACACATACTGACTTTAAAACTAATTTAATGGCTTTTTCTTTAATGGTTTAAAGAGAATAGCCTGCTTCTAAAGCTGCTGCAGAAATAACTAGTGCCCAAAGCCAGATGAAGGTCTTCCTTAGTGTGGAGGCTGCATCATATTGAATGGCTGTACAGAAAGGTGATGTTCAGCTCAGCATTGCAGTGCTTCAGGGCAGGTGTGGGAGCCCAACAAATAAACTGGGGAACCTGCAACAAAAGCATATGGAGGGAAAAGCATCTTGAAGGACAACTGCTTCTGATTTGCATAAAATAATTTGGTACAAGAGCCTGTTGAACCTTGTTGGGTTTCTGGTTTTAGCATTAATGTAGCTTGAGCATGTGTAAAATTTGAATATCCCTTAAATGTTAGTGTCAGGCACGCTTCCCCCTCATGTACACAGTTTTGTCAGCTTAAACTGCCATATGCTACTCCAAGAAAACTTTAAAGGGGAGAAAGATTACCTAACTTGCTAAGGGATTTTCACTAACATTATGTTGAAAATAATAAAACTGGACAACTCTACCCCTACCTTTAGGGCTGACCATTTTAAAGGAGGCTATGGGAATTGGATATATTGACTCATTTTGGCTCTCGTGTGAGTCCTTGATGACCTGGGCTTCCTGATAAATATGGCTGTGGCTGTTGATGAAGCTACCGTACCAAATGTGAGTACTGTTCTATTTTGAAGGCTTGCCAGGGAGTTCATCTCCCTCCAGAAGAGATTTATCAGTGCTGTGCAATTGAGCCAATAAACTAATATAATCAGATTAAGCTGTTTGTGGGAGGAATGATTACTGGATATTCAGATGCCTAACATCTGATAGTCTGATCTTCTGACTGTTGCTGTGCACTGGCATCAGTAGTTCATCCCCACATGTAATAACTGAGATCATTTTAAGCAGAGGCTGCAGTAGCCTTGGACACCTGAAGAAATCCAGAGCTTCCAGGTGGTCCAATAAGATCTTAAACTACCTGGTGTTTGTAGAAGCACTGGGGTGAGGGAATAGTGACCTTATCTGGGAAGAAGTTCTGGGTGGTGGTCTGGTGACTCAGGTGACTGCCATCCTGGAGAACTAGATGTGTCCCTGCCCTGTTGTGGATTGTGGTGCTGGCTAGTAAGTTACTGGAGACTTTTACAGGTGTGTGTAGATTTACAGTTTTGGTGTTAATACACAACTCCAGGCCTAAGTGCTCATCTCTGCAGCTGGGACCCACAGCTAGTGGAGTTGTATTTCCCAAATACAGAGCAGAATACTATGAAAATTGGGAGTATTTGAAGAACTAGAATTTAGACATCTGTTCTGGGTACCAAAGCTAGAAGATCCTTCTGATGCCTTGAACTCTTAGTTTTTCAACCTGTTAAAAATACGTTGCTACCACTTAACCATATGGGACAGTGTGAAAATTGTGGTAAGCACTGTGGATCTCTAACAGAAGAGGTGCTATAAAATGAGCAGTGTAGGAAAGATTGACTTGATTCAGAACTCCGCACTGACTACAAGGTTTAATAAAAATGAGTAGAATGAAGAGTTCTGGGTTCAGGGAGTATTGTCCACCTAGTTCACTGAGTGAGGGTGCGGGTTTATGGGAAGGAAAGAATGGAGAAGGGAATTAGGGATCATACATACTCCAAGAGAAGCTGAACTAAAGCTTCACAGGTGATCATAGTGCTTACATTTCCCAATGTGCAATTCTTCACTCCATGCTTTTTATATATAGACATTTTAAGATGCAATTACAAGTTGATTTCCATGGCATGTATAAGTAGTGGAAATATCCAGTGTGTCCTTAAAACATGGGTCTCAGGCTGTCAGCTTTGCCTCTCTTGTTTACTTTATTGTGCAGCTATGTGTAACAACCTAGTCAAAAAATCCATCACCAAAGTGTGCCTGCCCCGTCAAGGATCTCTTCCCTTACAGCCGCATTTACACACCAGTGCTCTGACTTCTTGAGCTGTTGTATGTGAAGTAGTAAAATGCCAAAACAGGCCATTGTTTCTTACCTGTTCTTGGAAGGACTGTTTTTCAGCACCTATGGTAATAGTAACTGGAAAAAAATATCTTCAGTTCATGTCAAGCTTTAAGTTGTTCAGACTGAATGTAGAAGTTTGGCTGCAGCTGCTGGTTTGTGGATGTCATTGGTTATTCTGGAAGCCTCTACCATCAGGGAAGACTTTCAAAACAGTTCTGTCAGCTGGACCTGAAACTGATGCAGAAATGTTTTATTTCCAAGCTAATGACACAGATGTGGTACTTTTAATAAAACATGCATACCTTGGATCCTTGTACTTGGTTGACAGACTAATTTAAGCTTGCCAAGTAAGCTTTCTTACATAAAGATGTAATCTTTCATCTAGGAAAGGAGTTTGGCTATTTTTTGGCATTGAATCTAGATGTGCAAAACTATGCAAGCTCTTTCAGAAATACAAGGCCTGAATACTGAGGTTGCTCCTACAGAGGGCTGTTACTTATCTAAATTACAAATGCTTTTTCATCCCAGCTCTGAGCATTTGCTTCTAGATTGGTCTTTGCATGTAGATTTGTGTTTACATGAACTGCATAACCTCTTGAAATAAAGGCTTACAATAAAAGTGAGGTAGACTTAAGTATTCTGAACATTGTTGTTATCCTTGCCGTTTTCCCTGGTTTTGATCAGTGTGAAGGCTTCCTTTGCCTTTGAGTATTATTCTGAACTTGGTTTAAGATTTTAACCTTAATATTGGAACATGTTTTCCAGGAAGAATATACTTGGTGATATTCAAACCTTGGCTGGACAAGTTTTTTTGGGCAACTTGATCTCATTGGAACTGTGTCAAGTAGGGGCTTGGACTAACTGATGTTCATATGTCCCATTCAACCCAAATGGTTTTGAATTTGTTTGCATCTGTATCTATCCTGGTTCTTTATACTTTCCTGTTTGGACTAAAGGGGCAGAAGTAACTTTTCTTTTTGCTTTTTTTGTAATTGAATATTGAATCTTGTTCTGTGACTCTTAACAGCACAGAAATCTCTGGTGTTGAATTTGAGTCTCTTTCAGAAGGAAAGCTTTCTGTGAAGTTCAGTCTTCCAGGACCTGACAACAAGCTTTACTGCAGGCAGCTTTTATTTTTATAGTTATGGGAAGGAAAGAAATTCCTGCCTTTTTTTGGTTTGGACTTTGACTGAGGTTGGCACCTTGTAAGATCTTTGAGGAGATCCTTGAGTACCTGAGCAAACTGAGTTTCAGTATTGTGTTCACACATTGCCAGCAACTTCATCCTGCTTATGCATCATGAAACAAGATGTCAGTTGAGGTCAGGGGTTTTTGCCATTTAATTTCATCAGGAGCAAAGCAGTAAATTAGGACCCCAAACTCAAGTACTAAACCTCTTACTCCTCCTTATTTATGCTATAATCTACTTTTTTGCAAAAACTTTCCTGATTTACTTTTTGAATCTAAGCAAATGCAACTTGAGTATGTTATCCTCATGGGTTTAAGACGGACATCTCTGAGTTTGCATTCCATAAGTACAGACTTGGGTTTTTGCTACTAAGTCAGTTACCAGAAGGTACTTCAAGTTGAAGGATAAAGAATAAAAATAGATTAATTTAGCTAATCTTACTTAATTTTTACTGTGAAATGCTACTTCTGTGCGTTTAAGTGAAGTTTGGTATCTGCAAGTCACAGGTAAGAATTAAGTGTTAAAAATGTGTAACTTGCACTATTTTCATAGCTTGTGGACTAATGCACATGTTCTTGCATGTCCCTCTAAAATACAACTTGAAGGGCACATGCTAAATTTACCGTAAGGGTGGTTATAAATCTTTATATTTTGTTAAAGAAAGGTTAAGTCTTGCTGGCTGATAGTAATGATTCAAATGCAAAACAAAATTAAAGTGGATAACTGAAGCTTCCTGTATACTGATGTACATTTTTAAAAATCTGGGATTAAACTGTACTTAAAATGAAAATTACCTTACCTGATGCATCAATAACAGAATTAGCTGTTGAACTGCATTCACTTTTGCAGTGCCTATGGGGAAGATGTAGATGTGTTGTGTTTAGGTAACTTGCGGAAGAGCCCAAACTTTTTGTTTCTTCAAAATGATGATTTATCTCTTAATTACAGCCAAGTCTTTTAGTAAACTAGGTTTGTTTTGAGTCACACAAGGAGGGAGTGAATGTTCTTTAAAGGATAAAACTCTTCTTATCATCTTTGTATTATTAGCGTTCTTCCTTCTCAGGCTTTGTTGTATCTACTGGTATGAATGAGTTTCTCTAGGGAAAATAAGTGAGAGGCTTTAAATCAGGGATTGCCTGACTTGAATGAATCCACACTAAACCAAATTTTGGGGAAAATTGTCTTCTGGATAGTCCCATTAGAGTTCACCAGGACATAAGTGTCTATATACAGGCAAATGGATTCCTACAACAACACTAGAAACAAAGGTTGCTGTAGATCAAGGAGTGTTGAGCTGTTGTGGGAATGTATTTGCCTGTATATACAGACCCTTGGTACTATCTTGCATTTGTTATGCCTTTTTTTTAAAGGGCATTTAGTATAAAATAGGATCCTGGAGTAATACCTCTTTTTGGTAAAAACTAACAAGCTATACAGAGCTTAGTGTGGGTTGATTTAAGTGAGCAGGTAGGAAAAACAGACTTAAATCTGTTGGTTGATCTTGGCATTGAAACAGTGATTTCAAAGGAGATATAGTTATGATATAGAATTGATTCATTTTTCCACATAAGGCAAATATCTGCTGGTATCCTTCTGAGGAAGCTTGAACATTTAGGTCAGTGGATTTTTAATTTTAAATGTAGAAGGGGGAAGGGGAGACATGGTCTGTGGCTAGTAAATATTAACTGGAGATATATCAAACCTTGTTTTACTAGCAGAGTTGCAGTCTATTGCAGAACTTAATTTCAATTCTAACTGAAATGCAGTGTTTTAATACACAAGTGCCTTAAAAACAACCACAAAACCTTCCTTGGTGCCTCTCTGAAATGCTTAAATATATTTAACTTTGGCTTCATGCTGGTTTGTTGGGGGTTTTTTTTGTTTTGGTGGGGGTTTTTTTGTTTGGTTTTTTTTTTTTTTTTGGAAAAGCATATTCTGTTAATCAAGTAAATTCTTTCCTGGCTCTCAATGTCTGTGCAACTGCAATGTAAACTGACAAGCTTGTATACTTTCAGTGTTATGGAAGTTGTTACACAGAGAAGAGATTTTAGGGAGTTGTCATGACTGAACCCAGCCTCCCTCGGTAGTCTAGAAACATGACTTTAGAAACTGTAATTGTTCTTGCTCTTGACATGTTCAAGATTTGAAAAAGATGGTTGCATAGCATACTACCTCGGTTTAGTAGCTGGAGGGCTGCTGGACTTAAAAATAAGTAAGCTTAAAAAAATTTACATAATAGAGTCAACTGGTTCTAAAACACCACGGTTGTGCCTTTAGAGGAATACATTTTGCAGCGTGACAAAATTAACTAGTCTATTGAAGACCTCTGTACTTAATACTAGATACTTGTAATGTATGTAATTGATCTTCAAAACTAGTTACGGAAATTAAAACACATTAAGACTAGCTTCAAATTTCTTTAGGCAATCTTAAGAGCTGCAAGACTACTGTGCCTCCTGTCTCCCACAGCAAAGAAGGGCCATGTACAAATGTGGTTTAAGTCCTTGGTATTTGATTAGGCTCTCAAGTGAGATGTGGTCTTGGCTGTTCAGAGCTCCTCAACTGTAGTTTGATATGTGGATGGCTCAGTGTCTTTTTTCTGCATATGTTTGTAGGACCCTTTCAAAGACTATCTTTTATCTTTCTTTGCTTGCCTTTTATTTCAGTAGTGGAGTCCCATCTCAAGGTCTTATTTAAGTGCAACTTGCAAATGGAAAGTAGTATTTTGCCAGTTAACATTTCCTGTTTCTGAAAGTAACTGACTTTCCATGAGTGGAAAAAGATGGGAATAAACAACAGTCTTAATATTTGGAAGATACTAAAGTGAATTAATTATAGGATATTTTCTTGGTATTTGCTTGTCCTGCTTTTTCTCCTCGCTTTAGTGAACTGAATCAGCTGACCAAAGAAAGGACATCAAGTAGCAGGTTTCTTGGAGGCAGTGTGCTGGTAGTTTAGCCAAACCCGTTTGTCCCTTGTGATCTAAATACAGGAAGCCTCCTTTAATTGGGGAAGGCATCTGAGTTGTGTGTACATCTTAATACATGTAGGGAGCCAAAGCTCTTCACTGCTGTGCCTAGCTGAAGGACAATGCTAGTGTGAGTCTTTTCTCCCTCTGTAGAAAACTTGACTAGTAACAGAGCATACTGCTGGAAGTTTGGGGAAGTTGAAACTGGAAATGGATTAATGCAATAACCTGTTTGTTCTAGTCTGGAAGGGGTTAGCTGCTCAAATGTAAGGAGGACAGTAACCTGGTAAATCACGTGTCTGGCTTTAAAACTGTAACTTGCTGTCTAAATAGGAGCTAGCAGAAAATTCCTTATAGTCAAACTGCTAGTGTTTCCTTACCTAGCTCTTGCTGGTCTCCTTATCATGCACAAGCACACATGGTTTTATGTCACAATTTGACTTTTGCCTTACAGTATTTACACATATTAAGTGGCTGGTTGAACAGTGAGTGCTGTTGATGTCTTGGCAGTCTTGTGGATGATGCCTAAACAAGTACTTGGAATGTCCTCTAGAAAACGGCTGTTTATGATCCTAGAAAAGCTAGCCTGATCCTTAACTCAAACATGAAATTTAGGTGGTAAGTTCATAAAAAGGGGTCTCTTATGACTAAATAAAGCTGTCTCTCTACCTAGGTCAGCTCTTTCAATATGATTATTTGATTCAATTGTTACCAGGCTTGTTTTGCATGTACTAATAAAGAAATACCCGAACTCAGTGCTTTTCTTGTATTGAATTCACTATTTTATACTGTAAATAAGCAGGAGTACTAATGCTGTGATCAAACATACTTATCCCCTGCCATGGTTCGTTGGAAGAGACTAGCTCATCATCCCTGAGTTCATGGATGCAGGCAGAAATATTGCTGTGTGTAATACCTAAAGACAACTTCAGTTCCTGTTGGTACAACAGGATACAGTTGTATGTTTAATAGCTCTAATGCAGATCGGGGCTTTTTGAGGGTAGTTGGTATTTGAACTGTAACCTCTGCTGTTTAAACTTAGCCTGCTTAATGCTTTGAGAAATAAATATCCAAGTAGTTCAAGAGATGAGCAAGCTAATTGACTAGGTCTGTACAGAAAATGTCACTTCTGCAGGTGTTGAAGTGATTCTTAAGCTGCCTCAAATTCTCTGAATTCTAAGTGTCATGCAGTTGCTTCCAGGCTATGCTTTTATCAGAATCTGCTCTGGAAGCAAACAACATATACAACACTAGAGTAGTGGTTCTATAATTTGACTTTTTTCTGGATTAGTTTTGTCTTGCATCTAGGAGTTGGATTATGTCATGAGGGGTCTGAAATGTCAGAGTTGGTGTAAGATAAGGAAGGGGAACATTTTGTTGGGGAGTATGGGAGCAGTACCCTGTCTGATGGCTCATCATGTTTCAGGGAATGTGAATGTAGTCTATTTTAAAGCAAACCCACCTTAAGTGTCACACTAAAAAAAAGCATTTTTGGAGTGTGCCACAATTTTACCAAGGCTAGTGTTAGGCCATTTGAAATTATTAACTTTCACATTTGTATAAGGTAAGTCATTGAACACTGAGACTCTCAAATGGCCGCTTATTCCTAGATGAAGATGGTGAAGGTGGATATGCATCTTACTCAAATAGCCTCCTTGACAGAACATTTTTTTCAATGCAATTTAAGAATTAATGGATTAAAATTGTAGTCCATAATTGCATTGTGCAAGGTGTGCAATAAAAGTGATGTGTCGTTATAAGCCTTGATAACAGAAAACAGACTTTTCTGTGTCCTGCCTGTTCCTACCTGTGTAGATGATCAGTGCTATTGCTCTGATCCTCTTGGGGGGGGGGGGGGGGGGGGCTGTGTTTCCTGTTGTGGACACCTTATAATAACTTAACCTACTTAATGCTTTGAGAAATAAATGTTTATTCATAGAGCAGGTACTTGGTATTTCAATGAAAGTTGTCTTATGACAAAAGCATTGAGTGGTATTTTGTTAGAGGTTTTAAAAGCTTTGTGCCAGACAAAGTATGGTGAAAATGAGGTCAACTTAACACACTTAGGAGCTAATAGCTGTAACTGCATGTACATGGTCCTAAAGTAGTTCAATGGGGGGAAAAAATCTCATGGGAGTGTAACTTGAAACTCCAAAGGAGTCTTCAAATCAAATTTGCTTCTTGGTTGTTCCTGTTTTCAAAACTTTCTTTTTTTTAATTACTTGTAGATCTCTTTAGTGTTGCATTGACTGTCAATAAAATAGAACATGTAAGGAGCCTGTTTTGATAGCTGTTGTGTAATGCCACTGTCATAGAACAGCAGCTGCCTCTTTCCAGTACTCATTCAGTTAACAAAGGACTGAGTTAAAGCAAAATGTTACCAGAGGGAAGGGGGATGAATAGGTATTTTGGGAGGATGAGTAAAACCTTTGAGACTTTTGATTAACAGCCTCTTATCCCTATTTGTTTGTTGCCTTCCAGAAAGGAAGAAATAGGGGAGGGAGTGTGAGTCATGGCAAATGGGCTGTAAGGACCTTAGTGGAAAAATGGGATGTATGAGGAGCAAATTATTCCCTTCCTTACTCTGTTCTGCTATTTCAAATGGAAACTTCTGCTGCCTGGTCTTGGTCCTGCTCACTTGCTTTTTCTGTTTTGTAACTTCAATCTAATATTGCCCTACTTTTCATGGCTCTTTGGTTATCTTTTGACATAATATCCCCTCCCCAGCACACTTGGTCAACTTTCTAGCTTGGAACCTACACAAGTCTACTGAGTTTCCACCAGCTCAGGCTCTGGTCAGTGTTCTGTGTCCTGTCAGCTTTCATATCTGACTACTAGATTCAGATCCCATCCTTGCAGATCTCTGCTCAGTTCAGACTGATCTGTGTAGCTCATTGATCCTTCTTGGTTGATGTTACTTGTCTGTCATGTATGTAAAGTTGAGGAATATGGAGTAACTGAAATAAAATGAAAATGATAGGATGGGTTATTAATTTGAGCTTTAAACTTCCAGTCGTTCATCAGATCTCTGCGTAAATTGTATCCAGGCTTATGTATGAACAATTGCAGTGTTTGAATCTTAGGGTTTTATCCAAATGAAAAAGGAATTCAAAGAAAAGAAATGGAAATCTTATAAGAAAAAGTGACATTTTTGTCAGATTTTGTTTTCAAGCTTGCTGTGGTCTTTTGACCAGGGTGGTTTTGAGATCCGTGAAGGAGAATATTGATATATAATCTTTTATTCAGAAACACTTTCCTAAAAAACCTCTTAAAGTGTATACTATAATCCCACCTAAAGTTTTGCATCCATTATGGAAAAAATGGACCTTTCTTAATGCAAGATCAAATTTCTCTTTATTACCATTAGCTATTAGATAGCCACAGTCTCAGAAATGCTTCTACTGCCTTGCCTACTGCATTCTTTTGCCATTTCAAGCTTTGCTTACTGTTTGAGATGGGTTTTCATTTTAACTTTGAACTGTTGCTTCTGCATTTAATTCTTGAAGAGTGTAAGAAATTATTTTTAACTAGTATGCAAAGATAATCAGCTTAATCAAACTGCTTTAAAAGCAGATTAATGCCTCTTCTGAGTGCAAAGATGAA